>NW_017537345.1:72602-104542 GCF_001853355.1 Bactrocera latifrons
GTCAATTGTATTATTCACAGGCCTGCACGCTTGATGAGCATATATTCGTATATGTACCTATGTATATGGTACACAGACCAAAGTGCGATCACAAGGGTGTATCATAAATGAGGTGCAGCTCTGGAAAATATTTAGATAAGCCTGTGAATGAATCGATTTGTTGCCTTCGTGAATATTTGCATTTTATAAGTAATTGGCTAGAAAGTCAGCTGTTAAGCTAGTATTGTCGTCATATTGGCAACGCAGTAGCGGCTTCCGTATTAAGTGTTAAGTTTACATGGAAATTGAAGAGGTACACTAGAACAGGTGCAAATAACTGGAAAAGGAATTTGAATTCAGTTATTTTGTTTAGATGATCTACTAGTATATGGTATACGGATGATACTAGATTTTCATAGCCACAAAAGAATTTATATATAAAAGTTATGCAGAAATAGTTCTAACGTAGAGAGGAATTATACTATATGATAATGTATGTTACTGGCAGTTTAAGAAAGGTTTTGGTTCATCTGCTACTAAAACAGCGASTACAGAAGATAACGTGACAAAACTGCATGACTGAGTATTGGCAGACCGCCGACTGAAGTTGAGATTGAACGCATCTCAAAACGTGGATACGGCATGAAATATTGGGCACGTGAAAGCTATTGTCGGTTGTATCTATTCTGAATAAAAAGTATAACTGAAACACTAATTCACAGCAGTGTTTGACAGTGTTTAAGTACGGTTCGAAAAAGTTTCTGTGTATTTTCGTGATCGCTAAGGAAATGAAGATATACTGGTACACACCAGAGATCAAGAAACTTTCAGTATAGTAAGCTTCAACAGTTAATCTGTTTCGGAAAAAACTAAGATTTTCATGGTCTCATAAGGTTGATATATAACGACTACCTGAATTGTCGTTAAACGATAACAGTTTGGTGGAGAAAAAAGTGCTCTTCAACCATAACAATGCACTGGCACACATCTCAACATATCCACGGTCAAATTGGTTGCATTAGAGTACTATCTGCTGTCCTATCGCATGTATCCTCCAAATGTGGTTACAACTTTTGTTTGCTAAAAAACTTATGAAGATAGCACAGAACACGTTTTGTTGAGCTGAGCTGAGGGGTCAGATGGGTTTCCGCGGTTTAAAAATAGCCCTTTTCAACAATTTTATCTCATATGAAACACACACTATTAACAATGAAATTCTGAAAAATAATTTTTTTTTAACTCGAATAATCTTAATAGAAAAAAAATCCTTGGTCCAAGTCTTTAAAAATTGTATCTCAAAGATCTGTATACAATTTAATGAAGATCGGTTGAGTACCTCACGGGAAATTTTGCTAACCGATATCAAAAAMACRGTTTCGAGAAAAACGSGTTTAAAGACGGCACACTTGGCCTAGCTAGCCTCAAGCRCACAAGTTCKCAAGGCTGCATCTCGGAAAGCGTTACYCGCGTCAACKTGAAAATTWGGGACAATATTCTAAAATTGTTGTATAATTTAATAAAGCAATAAAAAAATCGATTGTTTTAAACCCGTAAACCCATGTAACCCCTTAAGTCGGCAAATTTCTGAGGAGAACTAAAAGAAGATTATGTTGACGAATAAATTGCCATTTTTCCAAATTTTCCTTTTTACTCTAGTTGACCAAGTAATTATTGGAGCATCCAGACCAATATTAGAGTGAATCCAGTCATGTAAGGAATTTTTTATACTTTTAAAATATTTATTTTTTGGTATATTTTTTCTTAGAAAAGTTCACTCTGACGAYTGCTTGGTCTTCGTCAACAGACGGCAGCTGGCAACTACTCATTTAAGTGAAAAACGGTAACTCTTTAAGGTTTGATCCATTGAAGTATAACCATAAATCATTTAGTTTAATACATCTTTCACAATAACGTCATATTTTCGTTTCTAGGAAGCACAAGATATACAACAAACTTCTTTACAGTATTCTTCTGTTACTAAATCCATCACTTATTACAACATACCATATTTCAAATTACATCACATAACAAATTTATATAYACACATAYATATGTACCTACATAGCTACGAGCACACCAACTGGTTTCAATGAACAGCGATTTGGAAATTATTTCCGCAAATAACAAACAAAAATGCTAAAAAAGAAAATAAATTGCCATTTCAAGTGTCACGATGTGCTTGGGGTCGCTGAACTTAGTTTTGTGACTAAAGAATTTGAAACGTTTCCACTATTTTATATACATTTGCATGTACATTACTAAGCGTTAAGCAATGCACTAAAAGTTATGGTGGGTGTCCATTTTAATAACGTTGTTGACTGTTAACGTTAGAGGCAGTATGCAACAGCGTGTGAGTCAAATTGCAAAAAAAATATTTGGTAAATTTTGGTAAAATTGTCATAATTTTTGTTGGGTTAACAAGGGCTTTACCGTTATATTCGATTCGGACTTCTGTTGTCAACCTCGATGGGAGTTAAGCGGTTATATYCACTTGYAAGACAGAAAACATGCGTTYTTGAGATCTTTATTGTAGAGGAATTKTATTTAATAAATGAATAAATAAAGAATTTAATGTACTTTAATGAAAAAATTTTTAAACCATTTCCTTGATAACGTAGTCGATTTTTAGGAGGATCTCTGCAAAAAGGTGCCTGTCGGTGAGCTATTTTCCTGCTTAAACTTATCTCATATGCCAAAAATCAAAATTACACTTTATTACTATAGATAAATACCAGATAATGATCGAAGGATTAGTCGAAATTTCCATTTTTGATAAGATAGTGGATTTCCAAAAAAAAAAAATTGATTTCTACAAAGTTTACCCTTTAGATTAGCTTAAAAAATCGAAATTATTATCAATTCCTTCGATTGCTGACAAATATATCTGAGAAATCCAGAGACTCTGAAAATAGTGTTTGAAGTTTTAAAAGCCCATTGCACTAAGCGGAAGAATGCTTACAATGTATAACGGGCGTTTTACTAGAAGTGTAATTTTCAATGAGGAAATACTTTGGTTTTTTGAACAGCTGTTGGTATATACTYAGTTTGTTCAATTTTGTTTCATAATGAACAGACTTACTMCGGAACAATGTTTACAAATCGTACAAATGTAATATCAAAAACTAACGGTTTGGTTCGCGTGGCACACAGCCCACTGCGTCCAATATTCGGTCCATGTAAACGTCCAGCAGAGTCGCTAGTTGGAGCAACTATTGATCGGTTTCACACCACTTTAACTCTAGTGAATAATACGCATCCTCAGAGGCGCGGTACAGCGCATACCCGAAGACTCTATTGCTGAGTACCATCCACCATCGCGTGCAGCAACAGCAACTGTGACCATCTACTTTATACTTACAATAACTCAACAGGTGCGAGAATTTAAGCCGAACAGAACATCATTCAAGTGCGTCACACGTTTTTGTATGGGCCTAGAACGAAATGGAATTCGTGCCTGAATTGAAGGTTGTGGACAACCTTTGGTTCCAACAAACGTCGTGAACCCGAGGCGTATCCTTCAGGAACGTATCTTTAACAACGCTGGACTATTTCTTGTGGATTTATGTGAAGTTGCTTGTCTACGCAGATAAAGCCTAGGCGAATCACGCTTTGGAAAAGAATATTCAGCTCAATATTGCTGACATACAGATGCAATTGCTGCAAAACTGCCGTAAATTGGGCCTCACGGCTGAAATTTATTTGACACTGCCGCGGCGGTGGCTTGCACGAAAGTAAATTTAAAACACAACGACAAATCCTTATCTTTACAATAAAGCTAAATTCTTGACCACACAGTTAAATTATGTGGATTTTATTTCTTTTTAAAAACCAAAAGTCTAAAAAACCAACTTACGTTGTATTTTCATACCTCCGAAAAAATTTTGATAAAGCTACTTAAAATTTTCGAAGAGTATTCCAAAATATATAGTATATGTACGTGTGTTGGTACCATATATTTATTACACTACAGCGAGCAAAAAAATTAAGATTTTTTTAATTTAAATTTCGTCGAAATATTTTTTTCTAGGTTGGTATGAATATATATATTGACGACGAACCACGTCCAGAACGGCCATCAATATCAACTGATGAGCAACACGTCAATAAAATAAAGTAATTGGTGCTTCATAGTTACAGTCATAGACCTTACTGGCATCATTGGAATATCGGAGGGATCAGTCAAAACCGTCACTAAATTTTTTCGAAAAACAGCGTCACGATAACGTTTGTGAAACAATGCTTTCCGAATACCAGAATGTCATTAAACSTATTATTACTGGCGATAGGTCTAGGATTTATGATTACAAGCGGGAAACAAACGACCAATCGACCGAATATCGTGGCAAAGCCGAGCTGAAGCCAAAAAGCCACGTCAAAGCAAGTCAAAAGTTAATGTTATTGTATGTTGACAGTGTTCTTCGATCATCAAGTTATGGTGCACTCCGAATTCCTCTCCACCGGACAAACTGTTAACAAAGAATACTATTTGAGTATTATACGTCGTTTGTGTGAAGCTATTCGCACAACAGGTCGGAATTATGGGCCGACAACTCTTGGTATCTGCAACATGATAATGCACCTTCGCATACTACATTGATTCTTCTTGAGTTTTTTTTTTTTGCCAAATTTTCAACCAATATCGTGCCGCAACCACTGTATTCGCCTGAAATAGCACCGTGTGACTGTACCGTTATTTGAAATTTATATATATTATTGTATATGTGCTTCTGTATTAAGAAACCGGGTAGGAAGAATTATGAAGTAAATATATGTATGTATACATATGTATAATTCAAGAGAAATGGCATAGTCATTTAGTAGATATTAAAATGTTTGTGTACATTTAGCCACAACAACAAGAATCATATGATGGGCTGATTGTAAGTATAAAGTACATGAGTTAAATAAGCCAAGCTTCGGAGGCACTGGACCCCACACTGAGTTTACACACTTTCCACGTCACGCACTCAAAGTGGAGATTCGTAATTATGATGCCACCTTTATGATAACACACAGTACAACAACTCGTTCTTTTTTTGTAAAATCATAATGGTGGAACTGAAAAAGGTCATTTCAGAGCAATTCTTCGCGGCTGATTATAATTACAGTTTTTCACTATCGCATTTTCTCGTACACAATGCATCTCTAACATTTTGTGTTTTTTTTTTTTCATTTGAAAAAAAAAAAATTAGTTTTGTTAAAAATCATTGTGTCGGAAAAGCTAGTTCATATGCCATGCTTTTATTGTGCGTTTGAGTGTAAAGTTCACATAATTAATTGGTCTATGTATGATACTTTCGTATCTTTCTCCATTAAGTATATTGGAATGTTCCTTTCTTGCCGCATTCAAAGAATTTCTCTACAAAGTAGTTAAATAAAGGTCAGACGAGCGTAAACGTATTTGATTCATTGTCTGGCAATTAACCATGAAATATGAAACTAGTTAAATTTTCTATTTTTTCTGGGTTGTTTTAGTTGGTTGCGCGCTTTGAATGCGAGACAGGGTTTGGACGCTAAACTCATTGTTTATTTTGTTGCATGTAATATGGCTTTATCAGTATTAGATCAAATTGGGGTATTGTTCAACATTTTCGAACTTTAGTCTGCAATTTACGTATTTACAGAATTCTCAAAGCAATTGTGAGAAAGTGTTATGTGAACGTTTAGTCAAATTGATATTTTGGATACTTCTTGAAGTTAAAAATATAAATAGAATAATTTTGGAGCTTAGGAGCTTGGAACTGTGTGAAGACCGACAGATATAATAAAGTCTCCATGGAATGAAGTAAATAGTGATTTTCATTTAGTCCGTTAGTTAAAACTAAGTTCGCGGCAGTCGGTTTAACTGCGATAATACCTCGAATAATGTCAAATATTGATCACTACGAGGGAGTTTTAGCTTATCAAGTCTTCATTTAGCAGCGGTTTTGAGCAATTGATAGATACATTAAGTTCATAAGTATAGTTTATCTATCGTTTGTATTCTTGACCACTTTTTATTAGTTTTTGGCACCACAGTGAACAAACACTTTTAGCTGTCCAAGTGGCACAATTCCGATTTCTTTGGCGCCGCGATTTGAAGGTACCGTTGGAAAGAGGACGTTCTCCTGATCAAAAAATATATAGGGTTATAGGTACCGCAAATGCTTAGTTTAGGAGATATTCGACCTCAAAGTTCAAAAATTCGCAAAATTCGGACATTTCAAGTGGCTATTTCACCACTTTAAACACACTTTATTCACATTTTTCACTTTAAATTAATTAGTTTACACTATAAACTTTTAAATAAATCCACATTTTACACTTTTAGTAGGTTTATTACCTAAAAAATCTTTATTTTAAAAATTACATTTTACTCTCGTTTGAACCTCATTTGTTTACTAAAAATTACGACGAAATGGAGCGCTGCCATGTGATGATAAGGCAATTCGCTGAAATTCCTCTTTTTCGCAAAAATTTCTCTTCTCATGCATATGGATATTTTTTTTTTTTAATTTATTAAGCAAATAAGTAATATTATATAATAATATTACGTAATAAAGTGTAAAGTGTAAAGTATACAGTACAGTACGAAAACTCAAATTTTGTTTCAATATGAGTGCTTGATAACCAACAAATATAACCACTTTAACCACATTATAACAAAAACTCAATATATTTTTTTATTTTTAACGCAGAAAGGAGTACTACGCGAAAGTACTTGAGCCACCCCGGGTATTCGCTCGGCCAGAGTTATTTTTTTGAAGCGCGGCCGAAGGCCGCCAACGCAGAAAAGAGTACTGCATGAAAGTACTTGAGTATACTTTACACTTTATTACGTAAGATTATTATATAATATTACTTATGCATATGTATATATAATATTATTATATAATATTACTAATACATGTATATAATATTACTTATTTGCTTAATAAATTTCTTCTTTATAGTTTTTTATAGTTAATAGAGAAAAAAGAAACACTCGAAAGTACAAACACAGAAAACGCTGCGAAACGCTGAAAAATCTTTCACTTTTGGTTTTGAAGGTGTGGCAAGGCTGGTTTTCCTCGTAAATATAAACACTCTAAACTTGTCAGCCATAAATTTGATAARTAATTTTTAAATGACTAAATTTAGCAGAAAAATTACAAAATAAATGTGAACTTATTTTAAAGCTTAGAGTGTATATTTAAATATACATAAAAAAAAAACTTGAAAAATATTAGTGAAACATAGTGAAATAACATGTGTTCGCAGTGCAAATTTTTGAAATTTTAAACGTGAATATTTTAAAAAATATTAGTAATTTTTATCTAATTTTTGGATATTCCTACTCTGGAGAAGCTCCCCTATCCGTACATACCCCATTTCTATGGAAATTCGGTTTTTTCACCCCTCCGCCAAAGTAATCGGAATCGTGCCGTCCAAGTGAGATCCTTAGTGGTATTTATCGCAAGGAAAGGCCTTTTAACTTAGTCTAACCTTATTTTTAGGGCCCTAGACAAAAATATATGTATAATAAACGACCGTGTTCATTAATCCGATAGTCTGTATATATAGTAAACGAATTAATGCCTCAGACTTTGAGATATCGATCTGAAATAATACAAAAGTAGTTTTCTCCCCCAGCTGATAATTTTATGGAACCGCCTTTAGGGGACCAATATACATAGTATATAGCTGCCATACAAACTGAATGGTCGGAATCAAGTATTTTTATGGAAAACTTTTTCATTTTACGAGATGTCTTAAAGAAATGTGGTATGGATGCAATTTTAAATGCTGATTCTTTTTTTTTTTTTAAGAAAAAACGATCATTTTTCTATGACTCCTTCGAGCATTTCGACTAGTAAATGGCGAATGACATGCGTTATTGTTTGATCCAAAACCTGAATCGAAGCGGGATCGTCTGCATAGACTTTCGACTTTACACATACTTACAGGAAAAAGGGGTGTGATATTATACTCGTACGATCTTGGTGAAAACGTGAAACTATCTTCTTCTCTTAATAAATGGATTGAATGATGCGATGTGTGGAAAGTTGCTGCGGCTTTTTGAAACTGAATGTCGCGACTTTACGAGCTTCAATTTCAGGCATCAAATAGTCGGTTGCCATGGCGAGTTCTCACGTTCTGACGGGCATCATTTTTGAAGAAATATAGACCGTTGACTACACCGGTCCACAAACCACATTAAACTGTTGGTTTTCTGGATAAAATGGTGGCTCTTGAATCTTTTCAGGTTACTCTTTGACCCAAATGCGTAAATTTTGCATGTTTTCATACCCATTGAGCCAGAAATGGGCCTCATAGCTGAACAAAATTTTTATCGAACACTTAGGATCTTCTTGGAACTAACCCCAGGTTGAAAGAACGCATTTAATTCTCTGAAAAATTATATTGTATAACTGACCACCTGGTAGATATATAGTATTTATACTAACTTAGCACTAAAATAATGTGCACAGCTTTATTATAAGAATATACATATAATATAGACGCTCAAATGCATATGCATGTTGTAATAGAATAAATTAATGCAAGAGAAGATCCTTTTGTTTCTGCTTTAGTCATTTATTGTTTGGCTTTTTACAGGAAGAGTGACATTGTTTATTTRTTACCTTTTCACACACTCGCACACACACTTACGACCATACTTTCCATTATCTTCTAAACATACATATTTAGCGCTTTAATAACAGCGTGACAGCGATGAGGAAATCACAAACTTACGACTATTCTGGAGACTTTTAAACTGAACTYTGTTTTTGTGTTGCTCTATCGCCAATCGCGATGGCCTTATAGCATCCACATACTTATAAAAAGAACTAACATATACTGTAGTATGTATGAAGAGATCAGCAAAGATTTATCAAACACAAAATATATACTATGAATACGACAATGTRTGTATGTATGTATAAATAGAATGCTCTTCTAATGAAAAAAAGAAAAAAGTAACCCCACTAATAGAAAAAGAGACAAGTAAGGAAGGGCTAAGTTCGGGTGTCGCCGAACATTTCATACTCTCGCATCAAATACCGTATTTGTGTAAAGTTTTATTCCGCTCTCATCATTGGTTGTTAATGTATATATTATACAGAGAAGGAATTCAAAATAGCGTTATATTGGAAGCGTGGTTGTGAACCGATTTCCCCCATATTTCGAACTGTCATCATTGCGTTAAGAAACTATTATGTACCGAATTTCATTGAAATCGGTCGAGTAGTTCCTGAGATATAGTTTTTGGTCCATAAGTGGGCGACGCCACGCCCATTTTCAATTTTTAAAGAAAGCCTGGGTGCAGCTTCGTTCTGCCATTTCTTCCGTAAAATTTAGTGTTTCTGACGTGTTTTGTTAGAGGTTTTCGGTTTTCGCCATTTTGTGGGCGTGGCTGTGGGCCGATTTTGGCCATCTTCGAAATTAACGAAATTATGCAGCCAGGAAATACGTGTACCAAGTTTCACCATGATATCTCAATTTTTACTCAAGTTACAGCTTGCACGGACGGACGGACAGACAGATATCCGGATTTTAACACTACTCGTCACCCTGATCACTTTGGTATCTGACTCTTTTAGTTTTAGGAATTACAAACAATCGTTATGTGAACAAAACTATAATACTCTCTTTAGCAACTTTGTTGCGAGAGTATAAAAATGAAGTGGAAAAAGTTTATCAAAGCGAACGGGCTGTCCATACACACAAATATACACACAACATAAGTGGATACCAGCTGGAAGCAAGTTGGCATCATGGCGAGTGACTTTAGGTAARCCAAACGATCCCCAACAGCGGATTAGTGTTGCTGTTGTATGTGCGCAGGCGCATCAGGCACTCCCTCTACAATATATGTAAGTATGGTTGGTGCAATTTTCGCGAGGAGATTGTGGTGCTAGCGCGATTGTGTGGACCACATTCAGATGATCAACCGTTGAGATTAGAATCGTCGCTTGCGGTTGACGTCTAATACTCCCCTACCTTAACACGGTTACATCTTTTGTTGCTGCTGCATGGTTGCAAAAGCCTTTCACGTTTGCGTTGTGTGTGTGTGTGTGTGCATCCAAACCACCACACTCCTTCTACGGCTGAATGTTAGTGGCTCGCATGCCGCGTTGTTTTTGCTTGTAGTTGTATGTAGTTATTGTTGGATATGTTCTTCTGACCAAAATGGCCTAATGTGTCTTATCTTAATATATGTATGTTGCAGTTGTTTGTSTTGCTTTAGAAGATGGTGAGGGCGCAGCATCTCACGAAACAGATTGCCATTTGCAACAAAAAATAGATATTAACATATATATTGTATACACATGCATTTAATATTAAATGAATTTCGTATGCAAAGATATTCAAAGATTTGATTAGAAAAAGTTTTTCTCCCATGATCTTACCAACTACCTACCAAATTAGTAACTTTGATATCATACTAATGAACTAGCCAAACGATTACCCACAAAATGAAGTTTTGCTCCACAAATTTGCTAATAATGTACATAATTACAGTTAAATTGGTTCAAATACAAATCCAAATAGCTCAAAAATAAAGTTTCCGACCTGAGCCATACAAATATTTAATCCACCGAATTTCAAAGAGCAAATTTAATTAGCTAAAAAATTTATGCCGTCTTATAGTATTGTGTAACAACGGCTTTGTGGCCTTCAGCAGGGTATCATTATGTTAATAATATCTGTTCTGACAACATGTGACACCATACTTTTACATCCGCAAAAAATTTTGAAAGGCTATTAGCTAATTTTTTGGCATAAATTCGAATATGGAACTGCCTGCGGAAACGTCAAAAAAAAAAAAAATTTTAACGGCGTTTGAGAATGGTTACGAACCCAGGTCGAACGGATTGGTTATAAAACAGCTGACAATTGGTATAAAAATTCCATATTTTCGACATTTYACAGTGTCTAGAACATGATCACTACACAATCTGAAAACATGATAAACAAGAGTGCTTTAAAAAATTATAAATGAAGGAAATTCATACGACAGCGGACGGATTGCTTTAAATATACTTTTTATATACATATGTTCGATGAAACCAAAAACGTAATTGAAAATTCTCTCTAAAAAAAAAAATTCTCAAAAAGGTAATAAAAAATTGTGTATCACTTGCGAGAACCGCCAGAACAGGATTTCACAATCAGATGTAAAGAGCAAATACTAAGTTCGAAMTGAGTTAAATTTTTGAATTTATCTCCTCTGATGTTTTCTACTTTACTTTACTTACTTTAGCACTAAAAAAACTTCACCAGTTGCGTCTATTCTTTGCAAGGTCACGCCACTTGTGTATTCAAAGTGCAGACAGGTTGCTGGCTTCCATGCAAACGATATGGCTGAACCATCGCATTCGGATTTTMATGCGCTTAACTATATSCATGCCACCGTGGAGWTCATACAGTTCCTGTTTATATCTTCTTCGATATTCAACATGCACGCGGATGACTCCAAAGATCTTGCGCAGAACAGTTATCTAGAATGCCCAAGTTTTTTCTCATTTGGGTTCATCAAAGCTCATGTTTTTGCTTCGTATAGTAAGACGGTAATAATGAGAATATAATTTAATATTAATAAGGCAAGTCAGGCAAATGYGGCGATTACGGCACGATATTAATTCAAAATATGGCGAAGTGATCACAAATAACCAATGCAATATGAGTTGGTGCATTATCGCACTTCTTTGTTCAATACATTTAGACATAATACACATCGAAGAATTCACTTATAGAGCCTCATAAAACGACGCATGTCTGAAATATTAATGAATGTTTTGACATGAAATTTAGCGTAGATATTACTAACAGTACTACCAACTTACAGAAAAAAATGTCGATTCAAAAAACACGCGAAGTATAAATTACATATTGAACTTTCAAATTAATCACAGTAGTATATCTATATTTTGCGTTTATGGCTTTAAATTTGGTCACAATCGATGCTCGATGCTTTATCATCGTGAAATCGATGAATTGTTCTTCCACAATTACGGTAGTTTTCAATGTTTGTCTCTCCGGAACAAAGTCATGATTCGCCAAATTATGAATATCGAAAAAAACAATGAAGCCCACCTTGATTTTCGAACGACCTTGACGTGTTNATATTAATAAGGCAAGTCAGGCAAATGTGGCGATTACGGCACGATATTAATTCAAAATATGGCGAAGTGATCACAAATAACCAATGCAATATGAGGCTGGTTAATAATGAATGTTTTGACATGAAATTTAGCGTAGATATTACTAACAGTACTACCAACTTACAGAAAAGAATGTCGATTCAAAAAACACGCGAAGTATAAATTAAAAATTCAACTTTCAATTTAATCACAGTAGTATATCTATATTTTGCGTTTATGGCTTTAAATTTGGTCACAATCGATGCTCGATGCTTTATCATCGTGAAATCCATGAATTGTTCTTCCACAATTCCGGTAGTTTTCACTGTTTGTCTCTCCGGAACAAATTCATGATTCGCCAAACTATGAATATCGAAAAAAAAACAATGAAGCCCACCTTGATTTGCGAACGGCCTTGAATTGTTTTTTTTTGGTTTCGGCTCGTTTTTTTCCTCCCATACCGATGAATGTTGACTTATTTGAATGTCAAACATCTCTCATCAGAAGTTATAATCCTCTTCATGAATGTGGGATAGCAAATCGATCAAGCATGCCCAAAAAGACATGTTTACCACATCCTTCACTTTTTAATAATTTCATCAGTTGAAAAGGTCGAACGTCGTTCASAACGAGGCATGTCTTCAATGATATCTCGTCTTTGAAAGCTTTTTAGAACCCGTAGGATTATGTTTTTGATAAAATTTTTCATCACTCGCAACGATTCCGCCCATCAAACGAAGCTGCTGTAAACAAAATGGTTGACRGAGCGCGCTTATATTTAATAAGACAGTCCTACCAACTTAGCAAAATAAATTTTTTTGAAATTTCATGTATATGATATTTTGTATTGCCCTCTTTACTCACACTAACTAAATTAAAATTTCACATCACTAACAACAGATGTTTTATAATTTTTAGATCAAATATTATTAAATAATATAATATAAAGGAAACATGAAAATTAGTATATATCCACAATAATTTTATTAATTTGTAATTACTTCCACCATACAAAATTATAGTGTCAAGATTTAATTAAATATATATACATACGTTCACATGAACACAACTACACACTACATATGTTTGACTGTATGTGCAAGTAATTTTAATGAATCCAATGATAATTACTATTGCACGTTCATTGGTGGTCTGATAAACTCGTATGCACATTCACAGAATCTATATATGTATGTGTGTATGTATGTAGCTCTTTGCACGACGTTTGGTGTTCGCCCAGAAACGGAGCCATCACAACACCACCAACAAACATCTCATTTGTATAAATAAATGGCAAACACACACAYCCAATACACTCGTGCATCGATACAATCCATCAGTGATCAGCGGTGATCAACAACAGCGCTAAAATAAATCATGCCACAAAATTGTAAAGCATCAAACTCAAGCGAATCGAATCCTTTCACCACATCACGAGTACACTCCCTTCGCTCTACGTGCAATACTTCTATATATCTATATTTTCCCGCTGCACTTTACCGAATTTCGAGCAAATCCATGGAACAAACACAAGCCATAAATACAATAACTATAAGAATAAAATCAACTAAACACATTTAGGGTACGAGTATGTGACTTTGTGTGCTGTCGACGACCTACCTCAAAACGTCGACGTTAGYGCTCCTTTCACAATGGGTTTTTCGAAAATCATCATCATCAAAGTATCATCAAGTTCAAGTAAAGTACTGACAAACCGTGACATTGTCATCGACAATGCAGAAATGTCTACACACCTCCACACATCACCCTCCACGTCAGCGTCAAAGAGGACTGAACAAACAAAAGCAACTGTCGGCAATTTAAACACTGTGCAATACTTAATACTCGTGCAAATCGAGTACAAAGGGTTAAAAGAGYAGAAATCGAAATATAATTACCCAGTAAACAATTGAGATAAGGCAATTAATCTAAATTGGACTTCAATTTGCCGAAATATATGCCTACGTAGCAAATTAAACATTTTTGGAAGTCGAAGTCTGGCTGTTCATTGTTTCATTTACAAGTAGAAATCGTAGCAGATCTTCTTCAGAATCAGAAAGCGAAGTGCTAACATTAGATCATTGTTTCAAAACTATGATTTTGAGTGAGTAATGAAACAACCAGGAAGAAATCAAAGCAAAAAAAAAAAAAATAAATAAATAAATAAAACTGCTCAACAAATCTTTGGGTCTTTGGGGTATTTGAGCTGTTCTTTTGACGAATTTGAGTTCAACAACTTTCCGTCACACACAGCTATTTGTGTCATTATAGCAAATGGTGGTGGTTTGAGGCCTCAGTAGATCGTATAAGAGCACAAAGTTTTTATAAAATTCGGTGGATTTATAATGCAAGTTTTGTTTCAAAATACTAAAAGTTCTTAAAGATACAGAGAACTTTTTGAAAAGAACAAATATACGCGAGCTAATGTACATAAAATTAATTGATATTCTGAGCACGGAGATGAGTAATCTCCTGAGGCAAAATTATTGCATCTAGTATCTTTTTTTAATTTCTAATAAACTCTAAGGATATCAAAARTGGCAAAATTAGTAGATATTATAATGTTAAAGAAGTTCCAGCACCGATATACCTATCTATCACTTCGGCAATTTTTATTATCGCGTGCTTTTATGAACGTTAAACGTATCTCCTACATTACTACTAAAAATAACAGGAGTTTCGAAGAGTTTGGGCCAATTCTATTTYAAATCAGACGGCGAAGATACTCGGAGATCACTTATCCATATTGGTGGGTAAATGGTTCACGGTAACATTATCTAGTAAAATACGTACTTCAATAGCAAGTCTAATGTAGATTCTAATCCCAAATTTTATTTTGTTACGGATATCACGAGTTCCGAGAAGAACCGTCGCTCGTAAACGCCCTCTTGTAAAATATGATTCCGAAGATGGGTCCGAAAGCAGCCGTTTTAAACATTTTAATTGTGATAAAAATCTCCCAAAAATTGTAGTTAAATTCCTCGGGTAAATGATATTAAAAAAATGTATTTTGCTGAGTTGGTGRGACTATCCTTAATTACTGTGCCAAATATGAGCGCGATCTGTCAATCAGTCTGTTTACAGTAGCTGCTTAAGTCAAGAAGGTATGATTTTTTTACAATGAATAAAAATATTGAACAAAGGAAAATATTTTGTATTTCTAACCAACTTTTCGTTCGAAGTTGGAAAAGGCTTATGGTGATTCAGTTTTATCAAAAACACAAACCTACGGGTGATACAAAGCCTTCAGAGACAATCGAGAGATCATTGAAGACATGCCTCTTTCTGGACGACCTTCGACATCTTCAACTAATTAAAATATTAAAAAAAGTGAAGGAYATGGTGCTTGAAAATCGTCMAGCAACTGTTRGCGAGATTGCAAGAGAGTCCGTGCAAAGGATTTTGATTTATATTTTGGGTATGAAACGTGTTCTTGCTCAATTTGTCCCGATAAAGCTAAATTGTTTTCATAAAGAGCACCGTAAACAGATAGATTTCGATATGCTTGATCTTGCGAATTCCGATCCTACATTTATGGAAATGAGACATGGGTTTGTGAATCCAAACAAGTCAACAATCATCGGAATGGATGAAAAATTGCTTTATTGATGTTTGTGCTTTGGCGCATCATAAATTTGATCCGGAAGTACCGACGGTCAATAAGGAGTTCTATTTGGCCGTATTGAGGCGTTTGAATGAGAACATCCGTCGTAAAAGGCCGAAATTGTGGAAGCACAATTCATGGATTTTACACGATGATAGTGCACCATCGATCCTGCCATGATTGTGAGCGAATTTAAAGCCAAATATGCAATAAATACCATCGATAATTTTGGCTCCGTGTGATATTTTCTTTTTCTCTAAACTAAAATTGCCGCTCCGTGGAAGCGATCGAAGASAAAAATGAGCTGAAGGCCATCCCAATAAGTGCATATGGAAAGTGTTTCGAATAAAGTTCGAAGGAGAGGAACTCGTTTCCTTTTYCTGACTCCCAGAGTAAATTGGTAGATATTTTTTGAGTGCTCTAGACTGGTCTAACACCTTAATGTTTGAGTAAATGCTCTCCTTGCCTTCAATTCTAAAACCAAATAAATGTGTCGAAATTATTAGTCCAACCGTTASTGATGTGCTTGAAAATTAACTTACAGAAACGAGAGTATCTCCTACTTTTCACGARGAATATGAAATATAAAAGTTGTACGAAAATCGACACATATAACATTGAAGTCTTTGGTTCATTGGGTTATCACTGTTTAAATATGGTAGGTACTTTTGTATGCATTTCTAATCGCATTCAAAGCACTTTAAACGAATATGTGCTTTCAAATAGTAAAATACTTTGCTTTCGAATAATCATTATTCTTGCACTGAATACTCGCTGCGATGTTACAATGAGGCATGTATGCAGAGCTATTTACATATGTATAGCGCGAGTAGAGGGGGAAAACGCGCATGCGCAACGTCATTTAAGTTCTACTACTCCTTTTTGGGGCATCACACTTGGCAGCGACGACAGATGTGACTTCTTCTGCTGCATTCTCACTTACATACATACAGACATGCAAAAATGCCGCAAACTATTTAGTGTTGGTGGCATTACGTTAGTGTGAGAGTACGAGTATTTATGCCAACATTGACGAGCATGAATTGATGTTCCAATGTACCATATATTATAGGCCCCTTCGATTTTTACTCTTGTCTTATGGCATATCGGAAAGTTGGTCGCTTTGTTCGCGGCTTGGTTGACGGACTGACATTACTGTTCCTGTATTGCTTCCTCCTGCACGTTGAGGCAGATGATGACGACGTCGTTGATGTGATGATGTGCATGTGTCGCTTGCAACTGCGCACGCGGACAGGCCTATTGTTTTGTTTGCCGTATTTAACTAAGCGCTAAGCGTTAGGCATTTGTGTTTCCTTAGCTTTAAATAGTTGTATGTTGGTGGGTTTGTTGCAATTGTTTGTTGTCGCGGCTATTGCAATTGGGTGTTGCTGCCTGTTTGTTGATGTTGTTGTTGTTGGTCACTAGTAAAAGGAAGCGAAATGCGATTTCACATGAATATTTTGCTAGCTGCTGATTTATTGAATATTATTTTTAAAGTGACAGCGTACGTTTACCGAGCACCGCTTTGTGGCTTTTTGCAGAATTGCAGCTTGGCTTCAAAGCAATGCTGACTATGCCAGCTATTCGCTAGTAGCATACTACATAGTGCTATGCACATGTGTATGTACAGACAGAGATGTTGGTATGCAATCTTCCGCCTTTTGGCTTTGCGCTGAGCCATAGCTATAAACGAGGGTGGTCCAGTAAGTATTTCGCATAAAAAAAGTGATTTATTCCTCATCATAGTCTCATTTCAGTTCGATGCATTTGATTCTGTGATTTTCCAACTTCTTTAATTTGCCTAAAAATACGTTTTCTAGAGGTCTGCAAGTAGGTTTCCTTACTCGACTTTTATTTCAGTCCGATAGTAGTACCCTGTCGAGGACTTTCCATCAGCTCTGGTTTTAGGCTTCCTGATGAGTGTAGATAATAGGACAGCCGATTTTAGTCTTAAGATCGCTGACTSTGCGCTCCATGCCAGAATGGTGTTGTAGAAACTGAAACGCTGATGAACTTGTTAGGATGGGGTCTTCAGTCTCAATAATGTCGGAATGGGAGCGGATAGGAGCTTCATTGAATTGTTGTGGTTCACTACTGGACGGTTGAGTTTCAGATCAGCTCAGCAATCGCGTCAACTACCAGCAGCAATAATCATAAAAAGTCTAATGAACTCTTCGCTCTTGGCAAGGTGCACATTTTAATGGCTATATTAGTTCTAACTGGACAYTATTCGATCAGGATTCATACGGAAAGCTGCATCAGTTGTTTGGAAGATGAGATAGAATCATCTCAATCCTTCCTTCTCAAATGTATCACTTTTGCCAGATCAAGGCAAAAGCATCTCGGATCTTCTACTTTCTTTCAGCTCTTTTCCATTTTTATTCGCGGATGCGATCTCTAGCCACTAGCGTTCAAAACAAAGCTAAGGGTCCGATATTACCACCTTCTGCAAGGGTGGCACAATCGACAGGTTAGGCTAAGACTTATCGGACCGTCCTCATACTTGTACCTAGATATGACTGGCTATTGTGGATAGGTGTAGTGATGAGTGGATCGTGGTTGTACGACGCGTAAATGACAATGTCGCTTTTCATGTCGCAGCAACTATGCGCTTAAATAAAATAMATCGTTGTTGTTGTTGTTGCTATTGCTTTGCATTGTTATAGCCTCAACTATGGTCTTTTTTACCTTTGTGGCTTTGTGATATTTTCTTCTTCATATTTATTGTTTCAGTTTTTCCTTGCTTTGCTTTGCTTGGCTTGGCTTTGTTAGCGGCTACTCTTTCGGCTTTCCTTGATTGCCACCAATTGTGCTTTTTGTTATTGTTGTCGCTGATATTATTAATATTGTTGGCGTTTGTTTGATTACTGCTGACGCTGTGATACGTGCTTCAATGTGTGCGTGTGTATGTGTGTGTGGCGTGCATGTAGGTCTGTGAAGATGCAACAATAATTGCATCACATTATATCACGAGTACGTAAGCATGTGACTATCGGCGTGTTTAGTAATGTCTACATATATGTATGTAAGTGTGTATGTAGGCATGCCTTTCAGTTTGTTGGCAATTTTTAAAGCTGCCAGCGGTAACGATGTGTTCATTATTGAATAATACTTACTACTATAGGCGCAGATGCAACTTAATTCTAAACGAAAGCGACACCACAGCGCGCTTGCGATTCGTCAAAGCGCAGTTTGTTAAAATAAATATGTTGTGTGTGATAAATGGCCGACAGAAACTCTAATTTTTAATGAGATTGAAGAGCGCATGTATGCGAAAAATTTGCTATATGCAATAGATAGAATGTRTTGCGATAATTGGTTGAAATTAGTTTTAGACGAGAGATTTCAATTAACTACTAACGTAAGCAATATTTAATTAAAAACTAAAAATATAAACTTGTAATTGCCTGCAAAATTACGAATATTTAATCGAGCTGGGCTTATGTGTGTGCGTTTTAATTCTGTTTAGTGGTTAGCAGTGCCCATGTGTGAATAAACAAATAGTTTTTTAATCGATTGATTGAGGCAGCTATTTGCTTAAACCAATTTCTGTGAACTAATAATAATATTGAGACATAGTTTGAGAGGCATCATAGGTCGAGAGGCAGTGCAGCACATCAACATGGAAGATAAAAGAAAAACTAAAAACAAAAAAACATAATCAAACTGAAAAATGGTATGTCTGTGTGATACAAATGGGTTGAATCGGGTCAACACTTTCCTTAGCTCCCATATTTTTAACACAATGAGTTTCGAAATTCCACATGACTATATACAAACAATTAATATCCGAGTGACTTTATTCCATATGATTGAGGATTGCATGTGAGGTACTTTATGAAACCCAGGGAATATTTTTTTCGTCTGTGGCGTCTTAATAGTATGTGGTCTTGGCAAAAATAAATAATATATTCATAAAGTTTTCTTTTCAAACTTTAAAAATTTCTGCGACTAAATTTGATTATCTCAATTAGACGTTTAAACATAGTGCTTTGAAATGTGGAATTTTTTCACAGAAAAATAAAAAAGTTTCTGAGAATAATAATTTTGTCGCGGGAATTTTTAAAGTTTGAAAAGCCAACTTTATGAATATGTGATGGTTATTTTTGAGAAACGAAAATTAGTTGGTTAAATTTTAGTTTGAATGAAAAAATGAAAATTCCTATGTTAAATGTATGGGAACCTAAATAAAAAATAGCGACCCCTTAGAGTTAAGCTACAGCGCTTGGCTTGAAGGAGGATTTACTGTTTATCAATCATAAAACTTGAGGGGGTAAGAGTTGAAAAAAATTAAGAAAAAGTTTTTAAAGCATCCTAATACATACACATATTATATGTATACATACAGCCGTTGACAACTAATTAGAAACACCACTTATTTTCAAGTAAATAATGTTATTTTCCAATAAAACACGTATATTTATTGTATTTTCACTCATTTTATAGAAACCCTCTAATAGTAAAAATTTTGTTTAAAATTCATTTTTGTTTTGAAGATTTTAACAAAAACATGTGTAATCAACAATTTTAGTGGGGCAACGAACGAAAATATTTTATCAACAAAAAATAAAGATATTACAAAAACTTCTCTCTTTTACTTTAATATTGCTTCACATCGACTCCGAATTTACGTTATAAGACTCTGACAGCACACCATGCCGTTCTAATTTCATCACAAAGAACATCCATACTTGGAATATTTTTGGTGTACATGGCCTTTTGAACATCACCCAGATATGTTCTATAGGGTTTAAGGGTAGGCTGGACGATTCCCACTCTAAAACATTGTTAGATTTTTCATTAAAGAACTTTTGTGTCAACTTAGATGTATGCTTTGAATTTTTATCTTCCTTATAACAGGCAAATTTTCCTCAGCCCATCTTTTCTATGAAATTTAGTCAGAAGTGGGTGGGTTCCTGCGTGCTTCCCTGACGTTAAGTCCAAATACGACCAAAGACCACCAAATTGTTTTCTTGAATAGTTGGCCATTATATTCATCTTGAATTTCACGTAGAATGTCAGTGGAACTCTATTTTTGGGTCTCTTCGGGAGATAGTGGTAATTCCGCGGTATATTTTTGTTGAAGTTTTTAGAATTTTTTCAATGCGTGCAATATTGAAAATACATTCCAAACAATTTTKTTTAGCATTTAACCTTATTCGAAATTTCTTTGCACATCTTTCCAGACCGACGAAGATGAAATATGTAGCTGCGAAGGGTGAAAACTTCAATAATACATAAACATATTACATGACATATTTTAAGCCACAACTTTGAAACACACCCTTACCAGAAATCAATAGTATTATTAACAAAAATTAACACCTTGAGGAATTTTAATTCTCTAAACAACTGTTTCTAATTAGCCTTCGCACTTAATGCACCTTCTATATCGTAGCACATTTACTATTTGGGAAAAAATTAAAAGAACTTTAACTTTACAACTACAAAACAGAGTGAATTTGGTATTAAATAGAGTAACACGAATAATAGATGACTTTTAGGAATATAAATAACGGTATATCAAAATTTTTTATCATTATACTCATCAGCCATCTACAAACCGGGAGCGTTTYTAATTAGCTGTCAACGGCTGTATAWATATATASTATATAGCTGCTTGGATTCTGATCCTTTGGTTGATGTTTTACAACGTAAGGTATTTCCAMKGCTTTGATTCGTGCATGTTGCAAGAGTATAAAATATTCGGTTGCACCCGAACTTAGGTTATTTTATTATTATAAGCAGTTCCATAGTTAATAGTTAATAATATTAAAATAATGTTAAGGAATTCAAAGAAATTTCTCGTAGCACTGTCCTTTAGTTTTTTGATCGAAAAATCTCCAATCTCCTGCTTTTTTCAAAGCTCATCTGTAACTAATCTATCAAAAATCATCATACTCATCTTTGGCACTACAACCGCGCTCGGTCTGGGCTAAACACAACAATTCGCCAGTTGCCTCTATCCTTGGCGAGGTCACGACAGTTACACATCTCAAGTGCAGACAGGTTGCTTTATGTRGATGCTCAATAATCAGCAAAAGGACCGAATAAAATGAACCTATCCATATTTAAGAAATAAATTCGCAAAAAAGTAAGTTTTTTACCATGGTGGATATTTTGGGTATCAAACGTGTTTTTGCTCGAATCGCTCTGATAAATCTGAACTCTTCAAAAATCACACATTCATGGAGAGCAATAAATCCACTGGTGAGACATGATTTTCGATATTCATGGCTTAGTGCATCTTGCATTTGTTCCGAGTGGACAGACGGTCAATATGGATCTATTTAGACGTATTAAGGTTAGATACCTTTAGAATTTTCAAAAAATTAAAAAAAAGAAATTCGCTCTAATCAATTGAAAAACTATTCGAAAATATAGTCCCGAAGGTGAAGGTGAAAGGTATATTCCGAATATTTTCGCACTTCATGCAGCGGCTGTATAGGTACCAAAACTTTGAGGCTCGTTTCCTCGAAACTAACTTTTTTATCCGGCCGTCAAAATTGCGAGTGAATAATTTTAACCAATTTACTTGAACAAAAGCGGATTTTACAGACAATTTTATATAAAAGTGCGTGATGGAGCACTTTTCCGGGAAAAATGGCATTTTGACAGTGGTTTAACTATTTTGATGTCGAAAAACAAGGGTAAAAATGCTAGTTTTCAGAAAATCCAGGCCTACATCACTATTTTTTCGAAATTCTTAATCAACGGGATCGTCGATATTTCCGCMATTTTTTTTGACATAAAATTTTAATTTTCATTTTGTAGTTCAATAATACCTCTTMCGATRTATGCAAAAATTCGGATGTGATCGGTTTTATTTTCTTATAATAAAAGTGGAAAAAGTTACCTTTTTGACAGTACTAGGGTATACCCCCTTTAAGGCGTTTGCGTCGCCGAAAACGGCCGGAATTTTGGAASAACAATTCATGAATTTTACACGATGACATTGYACCATCGCATCGCGGCACGATTGTGACCGAATTTAAAAGCAAAAACGCAATGAATACCSTCGATTCACCAGATGTGGATTTTGGTTTTTGCCAAGAAAGTGYCCTACACATTTTTATTCAAGCAGACTGTTGGCTTATATAAAAAGCTCTTCTTAATAAACCTTATAGATTATTTTTATATTTTGAATGTATGCCCTTAAAACTTAAACAATTTATTTGGTGCTATCAAATGTAATCGAAGATATCATAAAACCATTGACATGACAAATTAAKCTATAAAAATAATATATACGAAATTACAATTCCAATAAATCACAATATACAAGTGGAAAGGTCTATCAATCGCAACATAAAGAGTATAAAGCCTTTTTAAGATTACTGTGTTCACAATTATGACTAATAACTGCGCAACCAGCAGTTATAACTCATATTCATTAGCTAGAGCCATGCCATTGTGCCCGTGACGTGGTATAACTTACATGGAAATGCATGCCTGTAGTACTGTTACAAAAAAGACATAGACGATGATGATGTGTTAGACCAAAAGCATCAATTTAACACCCACATAAAAAACTATCGACAACCAACGCCAACTATGGYTGGATGTCCATATGAAAGCGGTGAGTTGTGGTTGCTGCTGTTGTTGCTGTCGCTGAGCACTATGATGCGCCTCAAATTTCATTGCTATACCATAGTGTGCCAACTTCCTTGTGTTTTATCATAAATAAGAATAACGACGAAATGCTTTCCAGCTAACATATTTGTGCAAGTATGAACGCCTCCGACAGTGCGTTCGGTAATCTTAATGGATTCTGACTTCCTGAAGTAAAAACAATCATGACTATCTGCCTATGAGAGCGGTTGGCCACCGCTGCGACGTCGAAGGCGACCACAAAATGCACAYAGTTTGACCATGTAATTTGAATAGGCTCTTAACTTTACGAATAACCATACTTGTACTTAAATGATGCAGACAAAAAGATAAAAAGACAAGAAAACAAGAAGAAAAACCTTAGACAGCGAGATGAAAAATATTAGAGATAGCAGGCAAAGGAAGCTAGTCTGAACTGTACAGAAAGTTGTTGGCTATAATCATTTAGCGGATCGTGCAATTCAGTGGCCCATATACGAGCAAACGCCCCTAATGCCGATTGGAGCGACAGCCTAGAACTCATTTGGCGTACCCCTCAACTCAACAARCCAACTAACCGAAATTCGTTTCCCGCTCCGCTTGGTTGTGGGCTTGTAAATGCAATAAATGCTTTTTAGTGTAATTGGCACTTAGCAATCATATTTGAAAATTCATTTGCTTTACTTTGTTGTGTTCAAGTTCGTTGCTTAAGTCTTTTATTTTAGTTTCTTATTGGCGGCGTGGCAGAAATGCATTGAGGCATTGCGTTTGTGAACGCAAACGATGTCTTCCGCATTGTGGCAGCCAACTCACTGAACGATTGATAGCGTTATATTGGTGTATGTACTGTGTATGTATGCGTGTATAGGTTTTGTTTGTACGTATATAAAATCGACCTGCTTGCCGCATAATTGGTGATGAATGCGATGATAGCGAGCAAAATGATGAGGCCGATAATAATGATTGTAACCTTGAGAGTTAGACAGCAARCACAGTGAACTCGCGATATAATGAATATAAATATAGGGCAGTCGAAAAAGTATTTTCGTATTATGTCAATAGATATCGTTGCAGTCATATATCTCCAGTGCTACTAATCACATTGTGTCATACCATATAGTGTTGGAAAGGTGAGATTTTAAGCTTTATTTAACCAAAAAAAAATTAAATTCGGGGGAGTTGAAAAATGTTCAAAAATGAGTGAAAATAATGAATAAATTAGCTATACTTTGAAATTTTTGTATAAGAAGGGTAGAATGCCACGTAAGCCACTAAGAGATTGATTTTTGGAGCGAATGGTTACAGGAGTCGAAAAGCTGATCAAGTACGATAATAATGTGTAAAAAAGATCCTGGTCCAAGCGTGGTAAAAATGGTCAAAAAGCCAGGATTCACTCGAAAGGTTATGTTGGTCGAACAATTGATTCCACATTTTACCGCCAACAACTGATGAGAAAACTGATYAACAGTAAGGTCTTCGCCTTCCATCAGAACAAMGCTAGACCACACACATCTTTGATGACTCGGCAAAAACTGGGAGAGCTTGGCAGGGAAGTTTTGATGTGTCCACCATATAGCCCTGACCTCGCCCCCTCGGATTACCATTTGTTTCGGTCAATGCAGAACTCTCTTAATGAAGTAAAGTTGGCTTTAAGAGAAGCATGTGAAAATTACTTGTCGCAGTTTTTCACAGAGAAACAGAAATGAGGATAGTGCAACAATTATTATCGTGTTATAGTATACGGAAACTGTTAAAATTTCAACTGAATCGGAGAGAACAGTAACTGATGATTCGATTCCTGATTTTTTAAACCAYGACCACTGTGCGATAAGCAAAGATCACTTGGATGCTGGTCAGGAAGACAAAACTCCACGATCTCGCGATGGTGTAGATTGAAGGTTCATGAGATAACTTAGATAGTAGGCATCTGAAAGTACTACCTGGGTTATATGTATTATGGAAAATTTGGCATGTAAGTATAGCTTTGGATGCTGCTGTGCTTGTTGTCTGCAGTGAAGTATGTTCTTTGAGTTAAATGCCAATAAGTTTTAGAACTGTTTCATGACAGCCGAAGAAACATAGATCCACTGCTACACACTAAAGAGAGGAGCACAGTTGAAACGGTTTCTCTTCCACCATGACAATATATCAGCATTCACCGAGCCATATCCAGGGCCAAATTGTTATCATTATTTTCGCACGTGAAAACTCGCTGGCAGRATCTAAAATTAGGTTGAAGTAGGAAGTTAATACCGTCACGGTACTTTAAAAACCTACAGAAAACGTATTTTTAAGATAAGTTAGAGCAGCTTTAGGATCATTSAGTCGAAATTTTTGTTTTTTACTTTTATTATTATTRTTTTAACATTTTTTCTAGGCATAGATTTCCCTACTGAAAATGTCCCGATACTCTGTAAAACTTTATGAGTGAAATAATTTATTATTCCGTTCAAACTAAAATGGTATTGACTGTTTCTCATAGACTGTACGCGTATTTGGAGTTATGCGCTAGATTTTAATTTTTAATTTAAATTAAAATTATGCTTATCTTAAAAGCGTTTCAACGGATTTCGCCGCACAAACCGCGTGTCCGTGGCGAATTTTTCAATCTAAACGTAATTTTCTTTGGCATCATTAATTTGAGAGATATCTTATCGGCGTGCGGAAATGTTGCATGCGCTTTGCTTCAAAGCTCATTCTTTGCGATTAGTTGGCGTTTGCTGTTTGCGTTTTGTACAGCTAAATTTATACATATGTATGCGCATATGCGGGACAGAGAACAAACAGTGCGGCAGTTTGCAGTAAAGAAGGTGAACATGCAAGCCGTGATGTAAGCATAAAGCATAGTAAGACACTTACATACACAAATATTTGCATGGCAGCGCTTAGAATATGCAATAACAAATAATGCCATCATTTTGTGCAAATCTTTTTGGTATTCTTTATCAATGCCGCCGTGCTTGCAGCCAAACCGATTTGTTACGCATTCTTCAAAGAAAGCAAATCACAAGGCTTTGTAGCAGCGCGCCGTCTTCTTCTTTACGCATTTATTCATACATATGTATATGTATGTATGTATAAAGATATGCAGATTTCCATATAAGCACGTGACATTATAAATCAASCGTTTGTATCAAACTTTTGATGTTGCACATTTCTCCATTTCATTTTGCATAGATACATACATATGTATGTGCATGGCATAAGGAAAATAATACCATAGTTGTATCTGCTTGGTTGATTGAAAAGAATTGAAAAGATGCCGCGGAAAATGTGTAGCTGGTTTGCCAATTTATAAAGCAGAAATTGTAAAATTGCTTGAAAATCGCAGTTCCCGCCATTGAATTGCAATGGAGGTGAGTGGGCTATATATTGTTGTTTTTTTTTATTCGACACACACATTTATATTAAAGCTTCTTCATTATACCTCGAAAAAAACTGCAGAGATGTTTTTTAATCAGCTCAACGTTTATTCAATCAATCATCAGCTATATTTAAAAAAAAAAATTAATATTTATGAACAAGCTCCAGCATTTAAACAGATCGATTTAACAACAATATCAGTACAGTTTTGACAGAGCACAAACATATACCATATCATTAAAAGTCTTCAAAGACGGTAGAGARATCGTTGGAAATATGACTCGTTTAACTGATAAAAATATTAAAAAGTAAWGGATATGGTGATTGAAAATCGTTAGGCAAATGCTAGAGATATGGCAAGAGAGCTCGACATCTCTCGCGAGTCCGTTCGAATGATTTTGGTGGATATTTTGAGTATGAAACACGTTCTTGCTTGAATCGTCCCGATAAAGCTGAATTTATTGTTTTCAAAAACAGTACCGTAAATAGGTTTCTTTGGACATGCTTTATCGTGCGATTTTCGATCCCACATACATGGAAACAAAGCAACAATCGACATAAATCGAGCAAAAAAAAAAAAAAAAAACAGCCGGCAAAGCCGCTGAAAACTGAAGGTGATACTCATTGTTTCTTTCGATATTTGTGGTTTGTTGCATCATGAATCTGTTCCGGAGGGACAGACAGAGATCAACATGAAGTTCTACTTGGCCATGTCGAGGCCTTTACGTGAGAGCAGTCGTCGAAAACGGCCGGTACTGTGAAAGAAAAATTAATGGATTTTAAATGATGATAATGTACCATCGCATYGAATCACGATTGTGGCCGAATTCAAAAACAAAAATGCAATGAATACCTTCGATCAAAAACCGTATTCATCCGATTTGGCTCCGTCTGATTTTTTCTTGTTCAAAAAACTGAAATTGCAGSTCTGTGGAAATTTCAGCTGTGTGTGTGTCGCTGAAGGAGCTGAAGGCCATCCCAAAAACTACCGGGTAATTTTTTGTTACAATGTATTATATACCGTTTTTTAAGTTAATTGAGATGTAATATCAACTTATTAATTTTTGGATACAGGTCTGTTAATTAAAAATGTTAGAAAATAATTAAAAATTTTAGAAACAAAGAAAATGATATTAGTGTTGACTATTTTCAAAGCTGATAWAAAAATACTAAAATAAGTAACTGTGAAAAGAGCAACATTTTTAACGAGATCGAAGGCAAGCAGGACAAAGACAGCAGCTAATCTTCGCCTAGGTGTAGGGACTGTCACTAAGAATGGAGTTGAAGCTAAGCTCCGTTGTGACTAGGGCATCCGACAGAGAATGTCGAATTTTTAACTTCGTTGACTCAGCTAAACCAAGGTACGCGGAGAAGCATAATGCTGCTGACCTACTCAAAAGAGTACATCTGTAATCCCCAATCAATGAGGAGTTTACAAAGGGACTTCAATAGTCCATTTATTGTACGAAAGCGGCTCTGCTCAAATTCATGTTTGAACCACCAGTCGCGGCAGCTAAAAGAAAAAGTTGATGTGGCCGGGAACCGCTTTATCATTTCCGCACTATATGAGGGTGATCCCGAAGGAAAAGCAATCTGGGTCCAGCACCATCATACACAGCGGCGGTTGGACGAAATTAAACTTTTTAAACTTTTCGCTTCCAGTTTTTATACCATCAATAATTAAATTTTAATTTTCGCAGACAATTTTTCTTATCGTATGTGTTATTATTTAATTATAAATGGATTAATATAAGAATGTTGGGTCATATTTATGTGAGCACTCTATTTTACCTAAGTCATTAAATCGCAAAATTATATGTATTTTTATGTGCCCAATAGTCCTTTACTTTACTCAAGTGCAATGCCCAAATCTCAATTTTGAATTATTATGTATGTACTAATTTTCTTAAATCAATTATATTGTGTAAATATAGTTATTTAGGTATGACCCTCAGAGTGAAATTTGGAAAAAATCGATTTTTCTTTTTTTTATATTTCTATAGTTTAGACCTTTAAAGATAACTACTGAGATTCAAATCCATAGCTAAAATAGTTTGTAAGTTGCGGCTATTTAAAGGGAATACGTTCAGTTTAATCAGCTCCATGAATTAATTTTTCAACGTAGTTTTCGAATCAATTGTGAGCAAAAACAGAGTTTCGGCAGCCAAAAACGATAAAAATATGAGGTAAAATTCAAATTTTTTTAAACGTTGTCATTTTGAAAACTTTTGAACTTTTGACCGTAGGTCATTGTATGGAGAAAATCTTCTTAGTTAACGAGATTTTATTTTTTTTTATTTTTAGGTTTCATCCATGTGAAGCCCAGAATCATTGCAATAGTGGAAAACCCTTTTTTAGCACCATCTTCAAATCATGCTGGTATAATTCAAAACTTAATATTTTTTATTTGACTTTGTATTACAGTAGTTTTTTTTTTATCCCAAAAGATGAGGTATTTTGGCCTATAATACTATAATAGGTGTGTGCTTAAGGAATTACATCAGTTTTATTAAATTCTACCACACCACTAGAATATTGTCCTAAATTTTCAAGTTGATCCGAGTAATAGTTTCGGAGATACAGCCTTCAGATCGTGGGTGCTCGAACTAGGCTAAGCGCGCCGTCTTTAATTGCGTTTTTCTCGAAACTATGTTTTTGAAATCGAAGCAAAAATGCGAAATTTTCACTGAAATTTCAATTTATGAAATGTTGGCCAAAAATCCAGTTTTCATTTTTTTTTCTTCGTCCAAGTTTTAAGATAAGGTTTTAACTAAAACAGGTATTTTTCACATTAGATGATTCTGTAAAGAGTCATCATGCCAATGCGGGCGCATCTTCTTTTCGAGAGATCACCGGAAATGGCCGAGTTTATCATATTTTTTCCAAAAATTTCAGAAATTCTTTGTCAAAAAGGTATGTTTGTGACAATAAAAAATTCTAATAAAATATTTAATTTTTTATACGAAAAAAAAATTTTTTGAAAAAGGCTGTTTTTTACCGAGGCAACCCATGCACCTCTTAAAATAAATATGTGTAAGAGATTGTAGTCTTAATTTCAGGGAGAAATCATCTGTGTTCGCAAAATATTGAAGCCACAAGATTGYCATTATATTAAAATTTAACTCAACCTACTTCAAAGTAATCCTTAATTATCCCTAAACTCATTAATGTGTTACTGTGTCAATATTTTTTAGCTACTGTGTCAGTTTAAATGGATCTGTATCACCATGTACTAGTACAATATGCACAAATTGGTTATTATGTCGCTTCGATTGGATTACATATTTCAAATAAACGCGCTAATTGCAGAAAACCGTTAAAACATAAGTATCAAAAGCCAAATCGGATTAGACACCCATTAAATTGAATGGAACGCTATARAATAACAAATTCGCCATTAATGAGCGTTTACGAGTGATTATCAAAAACATGGAAAAAATAATCAACCCTAAAATTAATAAATAACATAGCACAACAAAAAACAGAACAAATAAAATCACAACAAACTCATCCACAGGCCTCAAACTGCTTTTGCAGCAGACACAACTTACACACATATAAATGTACATGCAAGCCTACGTGCAAACATACATATTCATCAATCAAGCGCRCCATGTCGGTGTAGTTATTAAATGCCACGCGTTTCCTACTTTCTCAGGCCCACTTCGAGCACACGACGACGTTCACAGGCACTGAAAACAGTAGTGGTGGCAAACAATCGAAAACCGCATATCAGCCTCACCCACCAACAAATCGCATAAAACAACACRAGCTGGCAGCCATAGACGCGATTCATATTAGTTTTTATTGTAAAACCAAAACCCTAAAAGATATAGCAAAAAAAGTATTTTTTTTTTCCACGCTGGTCCGCTTTGACCCGCATAATCGACAGCCGGAGTATCTGTCAGAGCGTTCTGTTGTGGCRGTGGGCTCTTCAATATAACAACCTTTGCTGGTACTTCTGCTGATATCGAAACGAACATGATGTGGTGCGGTGAGCTGGTGCTGGTGGTGGTGGCGCATGCGCTGTCAATATGAAGTTAGATATCTCGCATAAAGGAAACATATAACACCACAATAAACTCTAAACACTGTAATGGCACACAACATATGAAACATAAATACAACTACACACATTTATAACAACAACGGGGTGTGTATGTGAGTGCGCTCATCGCCGTCGCATGCAACGCAATCGATCAGATGCAATCGTTTTAATAAATTGCTGATGGCGCATTAACGGTATAGTGGCATTAAGTCCCAAGTGCAGTCAGCACACATTGATGATTGCCAACTTATGGCTGTGGATATGGGAACGCGCATATGAGTGTGACAAGAACGTTGCCGCGTCGTTGAGACGCTTATAAGTGCAGCCGGCTGCAAGCGTAGGTAGCGGTGGCAGCCGCAGCAGCAGCGGCAATTGCAATAGCGGTAGCACAGCATGGTACTCGGCAAACGAATGTCGGTTGATTAGACAAACCATACATTTTCATGTATGCGTGAGTGTGTGCTGATTTGGCCCCTATGTTTGTATATCGCGACATACATACATACATTTATTGTAGCCCGTAAGTGTATTTATGAATATTGTAAAATGATCACCGCATGCAATATTTTCATGCACAAYATTTGCAACCGTTCTTTGTTGATTGTTGCTGTTGGGCGGTAAAGCCAACGAACTGCAGTGTGACAATTTGCAACATTGAGTACGCAAATTAAGCAAAAAATACACATTTATTAGAAGTTATCAAGAAGTGTTTTTTTTTTAATTTTGTTTTCAGAATATATAAATAATGATGAGGTTTCTTTATTACATTAAGGGATTACTCTTTCAGAAATAAAAAAAAATATTTTTTATTTTTTCAAAGTTTAAGGTCACATGGGTTTAGGGTTTCAAAAATCGATTTTTTTTATTGTCTTATTAAATTCTATAACATCTCTAGAATATTGTCCTAAATAAAAAAATAAAAAATTAAGTCTTAAGGACTTGGAAGAACAACTATTTGAAAAAAAATGTCACGAAATTTTTATGGAAATTTTAAATTTTTGTAAACATGTCTGCAAAAATACAATTTTCAGTTTTTTTTCCGTCGTCCAAGTTCTAAGTTATGGTTTTAAATAAAACACATATTTTGTCACTTTAAATGATTCTGTAAAGGGTTATCCTGCCAACGTGGGCGCATTTTTTTCTGAAGTGTCACTGGAAATGCCGTCGCAATGGCTAAGTTTAAAATATTTTTTTCAAAAATTTCAAAATTATTTTGTTAATAGTGTATGTTTGTAAATGTTGTATGTTT
>NW_017537345.1:104618-116091 GCF_001853355.1 Bactrocera latifrons
ACATTAAGGGATTACTCTTTCAGAAAAAAAAAAAAAAAAATTAAAAATTAAAAAAAAATTAAAAAAATTAAAAAAAAAATTTAAATTTTTTCAATGTTTAAGGTCACATGGGTTTAGGGTTTCAAAAATCGATTTTTTTATTGTCTTATTAAATTCTATTACATCTCTATAATATTGTCCTAAATATAAAAATAAAAATTAAGTTAATCCAATAATCCGAGTAATAGTTTCGGAGATATAGCCTTGAGCTAGTTAGGCTAAGTGCGCCTTTTTAAACACATTTGAAGTCGGTTGGCAAGATTTCTCGAGAACTACTCAACCGATGTTTGAGATATAATTCTTAAAGACTTGGAAGAACAACTATTTGAAAAAATATGTCACGAATTTTTTATGAAAATTTTAAATTTTTGTAAACATGTCTGCAAAAACATGTCCAAGTTCTAAGTTATGGTTTTCAATAAAACACATATTTTGTAACTTTAAATGATCCTGTAAAGGGTTATCCTGCCAACGTGGGCGCGTTTTTTTCTGAAGTGTCACTGGAAATGGCGTCGCAATGGCTAAGTTTAAAATATTTTTTTCAAAAATTTCAAAATTATTTTGTTAATAGTGTATGTATGTAAATGTTGTATGTTTTTTATATGAGAAAAAAATTGTGGAGAAAATGCTGTTTTTTACCCGAGGAATCCCATGTAACCCCTAAACTATTCACGTACATATATGTCTACAAGAGAACGTTTCAAAACTCAAATTATTTTCGGTATAGATATTTGAAGTCTTTTGCTGAGCGGCATTCAAACTAGTTTTCCCAAACTGAAACTGTCTTTAAMATACGATCCCCACGATTTCTCAAGTTCTACTGAACCGATTTATCTGAAAAGTGAGTCTTATTTATGGACTTGTCCGCTCTGGAACTGTGCATATTACCAAATTTCGATTTGCACTATTTTTAAATAATTCGAAACTGTCGAAAAGGTTGTAAGAAATTGTTTGTTTTTCTAATTACCTGAAATTCATGCTTCTAGACTAGAACACACCCTTATGAGGTTAGGTGAGTATGAAATCGATTGGTTTTTCTTTTTAATTACCTGAAATGAAAAGGTTAGATGAGCCTAAAATCGATTATTTTGTTTTTAAATTACAATTCTAGACTATAATACGCACTTAAAAGATTAGGTGAGTCTAAAATTAGTTAGTTTTTGCTAAAGGCATACTTTAGGGACCAAAAGATATAGCAGCTGTATTGTTTAAACATATGGTTTAGTCAGATTCAGAAATAAACATTAGTAGTTTCYAGAAATGCTAATTTAAAAATTTGTTGTTATTGGGAATTTATATACCCTGAACAGAGGAAACAAAATTTGTAACACCGCGAAGGAAACATCGGGGACTCTATTATGAATATTTAGCARTGATCAGCGTAATGAGCTGAGTCGRTTTGGCCATGCCCGTTTGTCCTTCAGTTTAAGATAACGATCTGATATTTTGCATAAGTTCTTTYCTCATCAAGAAGCTACTTATTTGTCGGAACAACCGATATTGGATCACTATAGCATATATAGTAGYTGTCRTACAAACTAACCGATCAAAGCCAAGTGCATGTATGGAAAACATTTTTACTTGGCAAAATGTCTTCACGAAATTTTGTAAAGATTTTTAACCAATTGACCACTACAATATCAGAATAAATCATTGAGATCGGATTTCTATAGCATATAGCTGCCATACAAACGACCGAAAATCCATACACGAAAATAATGATTCAACGATTCTAGTTTCATAAACAATTTACTGAAATTTTTTCTGTTAAAAATTCAAACTTATGTTACATGACCGCCATAGTGCGAAAGGACATACGTACTATACCATAAAGCTTTGTGTAGACACAGGGATGTTTTTCTATTAAGTTTCATATGGCATTAGTTCTCAAAATCACTATCGTTCGTAGAGACTATTTTAAAAAAGGTAATTAGATTAATCCAGTAAAACCCTTTATGCCACAACAGCCACTGCTTCAAAACATATCAGGACTGTCATGTCCGCAACGTTTGTCAAAACGTAAGTAACATTAGGCAAAAAAATTGTATTCTTACTGGAGGCCCAAATCTTTGACCATAAAAGACTTTGAAACAACTGATTCACTGAATAATAAAAAAACACAAATTTAAGGCACTATACTCAAATTACGGGCATTTAGTCTAATGTTCAAACAGTTCATTATTTTTCCATTTTTGTGTGAAGAACGAATTGGCGAGATTGGCGATGACAACATCTGATGAGTCGGCGTTCTGAGAGAAAAGGYTATGATCCTTTGCCTATTGGCAACGGCGAATACCGCAGTCGAGKGAATGATGAGCTGTTAGAGATGTACAGCGGCATCGACATAGTTCATCGAATTAAGAGACAATGGCTATATGAAGCAGAGAAAGAAGAAGACATCCACTTCGTTGGACACACCAGGGGAAGAAGGACCTAGCCACACTTGGAATCTCCAATGGCGCCAAATAGGGATAGGGAAAAACGACTGGCTATAACCGCATAAGCGGTGTCTACACCAAAAATTCCTACAGATTCTTTTCCATGGTTTGTAATCTTCCGCATAAACCATATTTTTAGTATCAATTTTATATTTCTTAAACACTGTGCCCGATGACCGCTAGCGATTTAGATTTCCATTGCTAGCGCATAGAATTGCAGAAGTAGTAGSAGTAGCACAAATGGAGGTAGAGGAATGCATATATTGTATTTCATTTCATTAAATGTTTTTGCTTTCCATACCCCAGCTCATATGGCGACAAAAGCAGCATCGCACAGGCCAAACGAAGTCAATGATAAAGCGACAAAAAGGTAAACATTGGAAAATTTATTGACATACAACACGCGACCTCAGCCAAAAGTGTATGCGCCCCTTAGTCGCTAAGGCGAAATTGCCAACAAAAACAAAAAACCAACAACAATAAGCTCATTTGCGGCACTAGTGAAAAAAAATTTTATGTTTGGCGTAATTAAAATAAATTGAATGTTAGTAACACATTTACAAAAACGTAAAAACGTAGGCGAGCAATTGCAGACTCACACACATATTTGTAGGTAGGCTTGAAGAAAAAAAAAAACGGCTAAAAACAATAAATTATAAAAAAGTAAAGTGTCCGCTGACAGGCAACAAGCGCAGCCAATGTTGCATATTTGGGCATACATAGTGCTGTCTCTTATACACATCTAGATGTGTATAAGAGACAGATAAATTATAAAAAAGTAAAGTGTCCGCTGACAGGCAACAAGCGCAGCCAATGTTGCATATTTGGGCATACATAGTGTTGTTGTTGCTAATAAATTCGTTTCGTTTTTTATCGACTGCCTCGGTTCAATAAGTGTTTTTGCGAATGCGCTTGGTATTTTATGCTGCGCTCCGCTTTAAAATATTGCTATTCAATTTTTTTTAAGTTTCAGAGGCGTAGGTTGTGGAGTAGTTCGGCAGTGGTCGCTTAGTTCTTGCGACTTTCTGACCGATTAACTGTTTGGCGAAGCGTGTGAAAAATTGCCAAAACCTCTTCATGGTACTTGAGTTCACTTAACGCTACCACTATAGTATACATGTTGTTGTTGTTGCTGTTGTTATTGTCATAATAGACAAAATAGGGGATGCCTTAGTTCACACCCTTTTTCGGCAGCGAACGCCTCATCGCCCGTCTAAAAGTGCGCATAGCGCGGCAGTTTGGCTTGTCTGTCCAATCGCTCGATATACATATCAGCGTTTGCGATCGGCGTTGGTAGCGTTTTCGTTTCAGTTACAGTTCGGTTTTACGTATTTTCTTCCATTTAGCGGCGCGTATTTTGCGTTTCGCTTGCATGATTCTCACACATGTTGGTCGTCGGTCGGTTGGTTGTTGGCTGTTGGCTTGGTGGCACAATAGCGCCATGGTGTGGTAATCGTGCGCTTCGTCGCTTGTTACCGTTTTCACCAACACACATAGACACACACGCAAACTTTTACAAATTGCTGCAGTATRTATGTTTGTAAGTAAGTAATTCTTTTGTAATTGTTTTTGGTTTCTTTCTTCTTGTTTTTGCTCTTCATATGCTTTCTGCCTCGCACCGCGGCATTTTCGAAAAATTTTCATTTCAATACACAATGCAACAAAATGCCGGAATACATTTCCATGACTGGGCGAAAAGTTCAACGAACTGCTTAAACAATAAAGTCATGGGAAAATGTACTATATGTAATTGTAGCAATTGTTGCAAGGAAAAAATCTTGCTTAAGAAWTGAAAAGAATCAGAATTTGATTTCCAAAACTCCGCATGGCTTTTGGTGTGTGTGTGTGCAACCAAAAAGTGGAAGAAATATTAAATAATAGGCTAAAGCGTTGTTCCAGCAATGCTAAGCGTGTTTCAAAGTTGTAAAAATATATGTAAGTTTATTAGATTAGATAAGATGTGATCTACTGTGCCCTCTCCTAAATCACAACGTCTCACCTAGCCCCAGCAAACTAATAAATTCCAATATACTGCTAGGTGCTATTGAGGCGATGTGATCCGTATTTGAAAACATGGATCAAAGGGCCTTATCCTGCGTCTACAGACTGCTGTGCGTTCTGGTATTTCAGACTCCAAGTCGCATAACTGGCAATTCGCACAAGAAGCTAGGCCCATGTTATATAAGTGCTTACATTGGCCTATGTAGAAGGCGACAAGTAGCCTGACTTTTTCCCTTGGGAGGTTGACTACATATTTAAACCTTTTCAAGGTTGCAACCCCCATTAGCAACTTGGCATGCCTTGGAGTCAATACTCCTTTTTCGCCACTCCTCATTCTTGCTGAGCAGCTCTTTTATGATGTGGGGACCAACCGCAATGATATGTTCCGATCCTGCTATGTTGGTGAGTGCTGCGAAGCGAGCAAGCTCATCAGCCAGTTCATTACCGGCTATAGCTTTGTGACCAGGCACCCAAATAAGGTTAAAGGTTAGGATCTGAAAGACTGTTCAGTCGCCTGACCATGGCTTAGTGTAGCTATACGTTCATTGCGATAGTTGCGCTAGAGGTTTAACTCTACACGCTGACTACGAGTGTAGTAGTTTTGCCAAGAATATACTTTTTACAATATCCAAAATACAAAAAGTAGCTTAAAAACTAATTTTATAGAATAATCTCAAGGTTTGCAGAAAAAATGAGGAAAGACGCTAAGCTAAACTTGATGTCAGAACCTAAATATACTCAGTAATAAATTGTGAAGGATATATGAAGATGCATACATATTAAAATTGATAACTTCTACGTTCAGATTGCCAAGCAATTGAAATTGTTACGGGCTCACAGAGCGTTTAGCTGATTACATAAACTCTTTCTTTCGTCTTGTTAAAATAATCATCTTYATAATATTCAGCTATAGGACAAAATATACCAAGTGAAAGGTGAATAAGCGTCTAACGGCTGACGAGCGAAAAAAGAAGAGACAGGCAAGTCTCGAAGAGTGGCAAAGACAATGGAATGCGGCAAAGAAAGAAAAATGGACGCCTAGGCTCATTAAGCACGTACCAGCCTGGATTGAGAGACAACACGGAGAGACACACTTGTACTTTTACTGCGAAGGAATGCCTARCAGTGGTCCCGCAGATCTAAATACAATCTAAAGCAGTCGTAGTTAAGGTGTACTGTTCCGCAGGTCCAGTTATAACGTTACTGTTACTAATAATAACTGGACGTCATTCCTAAAGAGATGTATCTTTAGCGGGCAGTATGACTCGTGCATGCTGCCTTTCTAGTGGCGCACATAAGAGGTTAGTCAGAATTTTCACAAAAGCATTTCCTGAAAAGATTTATTAACTAATTTGTTTAATTTCAATAATTAGTTTCGAGTTATTCCATAATTATCAAAGGATTCTCGGCCGCTCTCAATCGGAATAATAATCAGCCAACTAGTGTGGCAAATTGGTGTATACGTGGCTACCGGTATATTCAATAAAGGCATGAAAAATGAACATTGAACTCAATAAAGGCATGAAAAATTAACATTGAACATAAAAAAAAAATACTGCAAATATGAAAGTGTCAGATAGTCGCGTTAATGATATAATATTTATACATTTTTTATTAAATTTTTTTTATATTATTATTGTTGTTTTTGCACGATAATCAGGAAATACATTTACTGAGGCTGCCATTTTATTAATTAAATAGCTTCGATCGAATACTAGATTATATATTATTAAAACGAATTTCTTTTCTCCGATTCTCTTTTTTTCTCTTCTCGATCAGTAATGATCACCGCAAGGAGTCCCGATTGGTACTGAATCAGCACAAACTAACTAATTTAAAATTGTTAATTTTTTTGTAAAATTTCGGTCAAGTCATGATGAAACCTTATTTAGTGATGTCATGTTATTATTTTTATAAAATGAAATAAATTACTAGAAAAAAAAACGATTTAAAATTCGAATTCTTTTACGTCTCCTAATACGGGTTGAACTAACTTCAAAAATCAAAATTTGCTTCACTATACAAGTTTTCAGAAAAATAAAAGATTATATCCCAGAAAGAGATTTCAAGAGAAGACGTGAACTTGAAGATTGACAGTAGTTTTACCTTACAAGTTGTATGGAGGGCTAATAAGCTTCAGCCATCTAGTATAAAGCGAGTGATTAACTGTACAATTTCAATTTAAAATTCCTTAAAAAAAAGTTAAATTTTTTAACAAGTATACAATCCAACTAAAGTTCTTGTATGGAAAACTTTTTTATTTGACAAGGCAGATTCATAAAATTTGACATAGGATCGTTCAAATCTAATTTTATGTTTAAAAAATGCTTTTTGAAGACAATTATAGCTTCGGTGTAGCCGAAGTTGAMTTTTTTCTCGTTTCCATTTGAAACTTAATCCTAATTTCAAATATCTTAAATTTTCTACTTCGAGATATTACTGTCAAGAGCACCTCTAAGTAGGTTTACTTTCTTTTACTAAAGAATAGTATATTAATGTACTTATTTTGTCAAACCTTCTTCTGTCTATGAAGTGCCAACTATTCTCACACTCTTCATTCCATCTACTATGTATGTATGTATATGTAGGATACACATCATTTATAAACTAAATTCTTTTAACAACCCATAATGATAGGTCCTACACTTTCGCTACCACTCACATACGTACATTGTGTGTAGTTTCATAAAAATTAGTTTTAACCATTAGTATATTTTGTTGCACAGTGTTATGCTCTATTACAATGTGAGAAYTCACTCGAATGCAACAGCGCACACACTTTTAGTGATTGCTTTATTTTATTGCTGTACTTTTTTTAACCGCTTTTTCYCCGACATTTCTATGGAATGTATTGTAAGTTTGTGTGTATTACAATAAATTCAGAAAATTTCTCCGCCCCCATAGAAAATGGCATGAGAATGTGAATATATGTACATATTTAAGCGCGTTTGTTGATATGTAAATTGGGGAAAGCAAACAAATGTCGGTGCGAGAGGAGAAAACACAAGGAAGCTAAAACAATAATAGAAAATATTTAATGCAACTGACTGACTGCTCGTATTSAAATGGTAAGAAGAATTTGCATAATTTTCTCATTTTTGTTACGAAAAATAAAAATRAAAAAATTATTGTAAAGGGACACGGCACAATTGCTAACGCCAACTGTCAGTCAAGTGTTGCAAATACACGTGTTTCTATGTAGGTTTATATCATGCATATGTGTACATATGTATATATATGTATTATGTATGGCTAACTACCATAAAATGTAGTTAGCACCGAAATAGTTGAAGTCTGACGAGTATTAATAATATCGTAAATAAGGCAACATGACTTTTTATAGAAGAAATTTATATTTTTCACACTCTCTTATGTAATTACATGCGAAACTAACATTATWTAATTAAGAAAAGTTTGCTTTAATGGATTTTTAATTTTCTATGATGAGCATATCATAGCCCTAATGATGAAATACTAGCTGTTATTCTTGCAAACAGGAACAACGTAAGCCAACATGCTTCATGTACATATATACAATATACATACCTTGCATGGGCATATGATTGACAATCGCAATATTACCAAGTGCTTTTACTTATCTTCCGGTAAATTTAGTCTGAGTTGAACTTTCTTTTGAACTCGCTAACGAGGAAAGCGTACAGATTCTATGATGCTTAAAGTAAACAAGTAAGGATAAGTTTTTATACTCTTGCAAGTTGGAAAAATCAGGGAAATAGTTTAAGGTGTAAAACCAATCATATAGTATAAAGTCAGCTGTATGTTCGAAAATACTGGTAATGGTTATAAGGTGGCTAGGTCAAGTTTTCGCTCAAATTTATCCATTTTAGGCACAAAGATACATATATTGTTATCAGTAAAACACGCTAGCACATTTTCATTGAGATAATTCAAATATTGGCCGATATATACAGCATAAAGTCACATACATAGAAGTTCGAAAATCTTTAAACAATATTAGGTACTTGGGGCTGAGGGAAGTAATGGTTCGTTTCGAACAATTTTTGGCATACGCGTATACCATTGTCAGAGAAGGATTACCCCTGAATTTCAATTATATACCTCACACATTGACCGATATTTTCGGTTAAAAGTCAACTATAGATACTGGGGTTCACATATTCGGTACCTAGGGTCTTCAATAATTTTGGTTGGATTTGAACAATCTTTCGTGTCCTCCTTCAAGGGAATTATTACTGAAAAAATTTATTCCGTTATATTAATAACTTATTAATTTGTGTACTGGCGAGTGAAAGAATTAAATGGAATTCTAAACTGTGTTATATGGGAAGTAGGTCCGATTTCGCCCATTTTCCCACCATTATATAGGAATGTGAGAAGAATATGAAGTATTTGGTTGATATCGGTCAGATGGGTGCTGTGATATGGGATTTCACCTAAAAGTGGGCGGAGCCACGCCCATTATCCATTTTTGACCCCGGCTCAATTAAAGCACTCTCATGCCTTCTCGCGGGTAAAATTAATTTACYGCACTTTAGTAATTTTTAACAGAACCGTTATACGAGAAGTGGACTGGGTTGTGGTGCTAAAGGGATTTGTCGTCTTATTGCAGCTAAGTGGTTTAGTAGGAATGTACTATATATTAAACGAAATAGAGGGCGGTTCACTCCCTGGCGTTTTGTGGGCGTGTCTGTGGTCCATCTACGAATTCCGCCTTACTTGTCAAGAAACATGGGTATCAAGTTTCATGAAGTTGTAGTAACAGCAGAATTCTGCCGAGTTGAYAGTCTTTGGCCGGATAAAAATCCGGGTTAGTTCCGGTTACGTACACCGGACTGTCATGTTAACGATGGATGCTTCTCTGSTCATGTATTTAGGGTTTTGAGTTTGAGAGATCTCCACTGACTCCAAAATTTCAGAGTAGCTACATGATTTGTTACGATCATTAATGCTCTAGTTATCAGTTGTAAAGTTTAAAGAACTCACGGATTGCATAATGTGAAGGTGATTAAAGACAGCCCATTTGAAGAAAATTAAAAGAGTTCAAATCCGTTATAAAATTTGTAATTACTGAACATTTTTCTAAAAGTTGCCAATGACCAATTGTTTAAGTCCTCTTAGCTTATGATATTTGTCCTTTAGTTAAATTACTGCACTTTATGACCTTTATACAGTATTAAACATGCTAGGAGCAGTATGCATTAGTTGACGTTCTTATGTAGGCGCTAAAGGGTTGCGCACCACCTGGGATTGAACCCAGACTGACTAACATCTAATTGTGTTTTCTCATACTAGATGCCACTAGCAAGTCTTCCAGTGAATTTATGCTATGACAGAGCTGGTTATAAAATCCATTAGCCATTAAAATTTTGAGAATTACTGTTAAGCTTGCTTAAAAATGCATGTTTTTTTTTTAGAAAAAACGAATAGTCTTAATGCGCAGAACAAATAATTTTAATGAGCTTAWAGCGCTTAAAGCGTTAGACAGTCAGTCATACGGGATAAGCTGTGTTGAGATTAAGAAGTGTGTATGTATATACACAAGAATATGTAAATAGTCTGAAGGGCTATGCTTTTGTGTAAAGAAATATTACTGTCAATACTGCATATCGAATGTTGAATGTGGTAAGAATRTAAAGTGGTTAGCTTACGGCTTTTAATATACAAATATAATAAGCACTCCATCAAAAATGGCATAAAATCGAATAAATRAGAGAAGTACACTTATGTAAATGCTACCAGTGATATAATACTCAATGTGGTGGACAGCTGAAAGCGTGGTCATGAATATCGTTCACATACTAGGTTTACCACAAAGTTTCTAACATCGAAAAGGAAACGTCCGAGATCCTGTAAAGTATATACTTGTATAAATGAACAGCGATCATAGTCGAGTTAACCACATTATTCTGTTAGTACCTCAAATTTTGACATATCGAACACAAAATTTGCACATCTCTATTTATAAGGAGGTGATCATTTGTAGAAACCGTCGATATCAGATAACTTTAGGTAAATAGCTGCCATATAAACTAACCAATCGAACACAAGCTACTATATGAACAATTCTTTTATTATTTCAGTATTTAACAAAACTTGGCATAGATTATTGTCCAGAGCAGCGYTACAATCTTAGAACAAATTATTAAAATCGAACTTACAAAYTGACCGATCAAAACAAAGATCTTTTTTATATTATTTCATGCTATTAAAAATGCATCTGTAAAGGATATTATAGTTTCTGTGCAGCCGAAGTAAATGTGCTTCTTGTTCTTTTTTTTCAATCTATAATTTTAAGACCCAGGCCAATTTGATTTAATTGGAATGTAAATTGTACGCAATTGAACAATTATTTACAAAAAAGTACTCCAAATCGTTTAAACTTTATTACCATGTCAGCTCTTGTTCGGATCTAAATCCTTATCGTATGGTCAACATAATCGGCCCACTGAACGTTGTATTCGCAACACCATCACCCATCTTGAGCCCTAGGAATCATTATTAGTTAATATTCGACCGAATAGACTACGTTCGGCACGCTGTAAAGAAAATATAGTACCCGTAGTTGAGAGTGTACACGAAGATCGTGAAGAGTCGATTCGGCGCGGTTCACAGCACCTTGGACTGACGTATGGAACGACTTGGCGCATTTTAGTCGACATCATAAATTGAAAGCAAAATACAGCATGTGCAAGAACTGTAGCCGATCGAACTTCTCAAGTGACAACGTTTTGCCTTTTGGGCTCTTGAAAAGTTCAAGAAGATCCGATGTTACGAACCAAATTTTGTTGAGGGATGAGGCCCATTGCTGACACAATGGATATATAAAGAAGCAAAATTAACGCATTTGGGATGAAGAGAAACTTGCAGAAATGCAAGAGCTGCCATTTCATGCAGAAAAAATAACAGTTTGATGTGATTTGTGGGTCGGTGGAATCATAGGCCCATATTTTTTCAACTATTTGATGACTGATATTGAAGCTCGTAATCGCGGCGACATTTGGTTTCAACAAGAC
>NW_017537345.1:116491-120506 GCF_001853355.1 Bactrocera latifrons
ATCATCCTTTATAATAATAAGCACTATGTATTAATCTATTATTTATACCAGTTTGAACCAGGCGCTCAATACTTGCATGCTATGCGTGTTCTTTTCATCTCGGTAAAGTCATAAGTGGCATACCGAAGGAAAGTTTATAACGGATGCTGCAAATATCAACGGATAATTACTTTTCTRCATTTTGCCATGTAATGCATTTAAAAATTGTGAATGTCTTAGTAGTGAATCCCTGAAAATATACCTAATGTTTAAGTTGGCTTCAATCTATTTAGGAGTAATAAAATACTAGACAGTTATTTTGGACGATATTTTATTATTACATTTTTTTTAGTAAATTTACTATTTTCTTTATAACAAAATTGTACACATGTAAATAAATAAATTGAAAACCGTATCTTATACATATATCATTTCGGCGATTTTTTATGTTAATAATAATTTGTAAAAGTAAATAGTAATTAATTTAAAAATATTAAATATTCACAAACATTTGAGGTAAGTAGTATCATATGAATTTTTTGGCTATGAAATTTAAAATAATATTAGATTAATAAACTAAATCTATATATTCTAGAAAAACGTATACAYATTTTTTCGAAATAAATTTTATAAAACAATGATTTCAACCAAAAAGAAATTTAGCTGTACTACTTCAGGGAATTTTCTTCGGTTTGAAACGTAACTATTTAATATTCTGCCTCAACTTTTCTCAAAAAGCAAACAGAACTCAACTTACCCATCCTATTCTGGCATGCCATSACTGATAGATTGATCTAAAGAAGAATGTTGTGGTTTTTGCATCACCAGCTGAGCAAAGCTAGCGCAATCGTCGGGGTGAGAACTCAGAGAAAAATATCTTACTTAATTATATACGTAAGTACATATACTACTTAGAGCATATAAATAGCTTTGGATGTGAAACAAATATGTGTATGMAGAACACATTTTGTAGAATAGTTATTTGTGACCAAAATTTTAGGGTGCGCCATTAAAACTATTTCTAAATAAATCTATAAAAAAAAAAAAGTAAACGCCGAACAAAGAACAATGAACAAAGAGATTGTACCTTTCTAAACACAAAACCCAATCGCACATTCAAACAAGCCCTACGGTAAAGAAAACGGCAACGCTGCCGTTAARCTCTTGAGTGCATATTGGAACGTTTACCTTAAGGAGTGGTGGTGGAACATCTTGCGAGCGATCACAATAATTTCTAGCAATAAGCAATACAAAAGAATAGCAACACAAAGAACTTGGCAAATGAAGCGCAGAGCTGACAGAAAGCCGGCGAGGGCAGGAAAGTGATCCTTTTGCGCATGTGCAAAGTTCAATTGCAACGTCAACGTGGTTTGTGCAACAGCGGCGGTAATACATGGTAGCATAGAAAGCAGTAAACAAGCGAATATAAAAAAGTAGGAAGACTTAAAAGGCGGTTGGTACTCCATCAGCAGAGAACGCCGGYAATCTTCCTCTTCACTGGCAGCGATTATAAATAACGTTAAAGCCATTACTTAATATTAAAGTGGAAAACGTTGTTACCAACCAGCTCAGYCAGCCCAACGAACGAGTGAACGAACGCTGTTGTTTATATTGCAATCGTAATAACGGCGAGATGCTGTGCTCAGTATGTATGTACATATCTATGTATGTGAATAACATAGGTTTCCTTGCGTTCGAGTATATTTATAAGTGTATGACTATGCTGTTGTGCTGATCTTAACTGCTTCTGACTTTCTACCTTTTGCTCGCGCGCTAGTGAAGGGTTGCTTTATATCTACACATACATATGTATATATAGCGGTGTTCATTATGCTACAATTACTAACAAATTTTATTTAATTTCTATATTTTAACACTCAAAACTTTGATTTTAATTTATTCAAGGAAATCTCTTGGTCTGTACAACGTGTTGCTCAAGCTATTTTACCTTCACATTATAAATRTGTATGTATGTAYATGTATAATAGGGCACGCTCGGCACTGAAATTGATAAATTTGGCTATTAGGGCGTTTGAGTGTGTTATCTCAATTATAGTTCGATCAGCATTATCACAATAATTTYGGGCCATTAACGTAAGTAGTGTTTTATTAAATGGCTGGCTATACATTACAATAACACCTGAATGTATACTTGTGGTARTTTTGTATAATTTTCCTGTTTCTTGTCGGAAATGCTGACCGAACATGCGATTGTCGGATTATCGCCCTATTTATATAATATTACACTTTCAAATTATTTATGGAGCACCAAATTCTAAGGTCGTTTGATCGTAATCAAATATGAATGAAGTAGATTTCCGGTAAACTGCATCTTTCTCTAAAAATTAATGKAACTATTTGAAATATACTTATAGCCCTATCAAGAAGGGAATAACATTGATAAAGACAATCCAATCTTGAATGTAATTTTGAATCCAACACCATGTTCCGAACTCAAATTTGAGGTGCTCGGATTAACAGCTGTTTTTGAYATTATAAAAATTTACATCATTTGATCTTTATTAAAAGAAAGACATTGCAATGTCGTATTTTGTTATAAAAAACATCTTGTTTATATATTTTCAATTTTATGGAAATAGTGGACGTGTTTTATTGGTTTGGTCGAAGTCAGATGATGTCGGATGCATTGCTTTCAATTCAATTGTTTGTTTACTTTTTACACTTTTTAATGACTAAATAAACTGTTACAATGTAATAGATTTACTTACTGACAAACAGATGGAGCTAAAACAGGTTGCATAGGGTGAATTCGAGGAGATTAGCTTCAAATGTTGTCGGTGACGAGATTGACAAGTGCCATTTTTGTATGTCGACATTTTGCTAAATCTAGTAGATTAGCGAGATAATCTGCCCTACTGCTTAAATCTCGTGATAAAGGTTAGGAACATATGTATAAGCAAACATTTTATTGGTGAAAAACTCGAATTGTTATTAAGTGCTTTCATATTCAGTGGGTTATAACTATTTTTGAATAAATAATAAGTTATCCTAAGAAAACCTTTCACTATTATTCTATCGCTGCTTTGATGATTACATATTTCAAGTTATCTTTGCTATAGTCAGGTTAAGTTAGGAGGTCGATCCTAACAGCGATCTCACTTGAACTGCTTAGAACGCTATTCCATTGTGGCTCCTAAAACTTACTACAAGTGATCATAGGACAAAACGCTTTGAGCCTATTATAAATTTGTTAAGGCACGTTCCCATTCCGCTTTGAGCAAGGGTGGTATCTATTGCTAGCAGTTACCAGGGATTCTGCCATAATCAGGCATAAATTGCCAAAAAAACAAAAAAATGTTTGCTTCAGTTGCACCGAAACTTTAATACGCTAGGCAGACAAAAAGTATGCTATATAATAACTGCATTCGGATCGGTCAGTGCATGGATATATGCTACAGTGATAGATTTGAACTATTTTTTCGAAAATTATACCGTTGCCTTAAACAATAATTCAGGGCAATGTGTTAGACAGTTTAAAAATCGTTATAAAATAAGTGAYCACGTTTTGTTTGTTTAGTTTTTCGGTTATCGATTTTTCTCTTTACTCAATTGCTGTGAATAAAGTTTTTTTAGGTACAATCAAAAAGGTCTGCGGTGACCTTTTCCGTTTTCCAAAACTTTTCAAAGAAAGTCCAGTAGCTGAAGGTTTTAAAAATTTTTTTTGCATTTTTTATAATTTTTTTTAACGAAAAATATGTCTAGAGTATTGTATACAAATTATAGTCAMACTAACGGAGTTACAGCGTTTTAAACGATCGGCTGTGATACCTGACTTTGAAACTTTTGAAACTTCAAATCGATTTTCCAGAAAACGTTATTTTTGAAGTTCGTGAACATTAGAACTCAAAATCTACTAAACCGATACTTTTGAAAATTTGAACATCRCTTCTTCACATAAATCAAGAGGTAATCAGGTGGAGTTTTTTTTTTCTATTTTTAAGTAACAAATTAACCGCGGCTTTATGAACTAAAATCGCGCTTTTTATTTCCAAGTGCAACAAAAAATAGAAAAAAA
>NW_017537345.1:121739-128815 GCF_001853355.1 Bactrocera latifrons
TATGGCACAACTTTCTGACTCAAACAAAGCTTAGCTGTCACCCTTCTTTTGTTTACGACCTACAGTACAGTTAAATATTGCAAATAATACTTTTTCTTCACTTTAGTATTTATTTTATTTTATACTTCATACTTTTTGCAGCGCAATCGTTGTCAACTCAGTTGACTGACTGGCAATAATTGTGGTTAAATACATACCTMGTTACACACACTCACACACAMACATAGTGTAAACGTCGATTTAAACGTCATTGTCGTGCTGTACGGCTGCCAGCACCACCAGCATCATCAGCAATGCGACGTCAATGATGTCGCGCAGCCGCCGAAAGTCGCCAGATCGCGCCGATACATTCAGAGTGATATCTTCTCTATTGAACCGAACGAACATTTAACAGCAATTTAAACGTTGTACGAGCAGTTATTTATTAACTTGAGGATTTTTTTCTGCACAGCATCGCAGTATTGTTTTTTTTTTTTTTGTTTTGTTTTACCTCACTATTTGTTTGATAATGCTTTCCAGCTTCGTATTTTAATGGTTGTATACGTTTTTGCGTTGTTTTGACCCAACTTAATAGACGAGCATGAAATCTAGTCACGAACTTGATTATGAATAAACCGTGCACTAGATCCATGTTCGCCGACAAAATAGAGCCGCAGAAGAGATCAACAGGCAGCAAACGCATACATACACACATATACACAAATGTGTATATATGTGTGTATCTATGGCGTTGCTTGCCAACTGCCAGTTGTTGCAGCAACAACAGCCACTGACATCACCACGATCAGCAACAACAGCTGAGACAGCTGGARGAACGGTCATGGATTGGCAGCTTTCTGCAYTACGAACCGAAGCAAAGGACCGCTCTGCTTGGCGTTCGTGTGCGCGTGTTGGCCGAATAAAACGGTTTGAAATGTTGGCAGAAAAGTAAAATAGAAAAATAGGTAAAAAATAAAAATAAGGAAACAAAACGATGTGTTGTAAATTGTTGGCAACAATGATGACAAGAAAATTTTTAAACTCTAGTGAGATGTTCAGCGTTTTTACGAATGTGCCGAAGACCTAGGTAACGGCGCGGGCGCAGCGCGAAAGTTAGGGCGCAGGAGAATTTTACAAAACCAATTTGAACCTAATAGAGCGGAAGGAATGTGCACTTACCAGAGTCATTGTAGCAACAATTGTAAGAGTGTAGCGACGACTGCGCAGTGGCCGCCACARTGGCAACGTGAAAGAGGAAGAGGGCGGATCATTTTCAGACATTTCCATTAAAAAATGAAGTTCTCCGCTGTTTTGACAACGACCGCCATCGCCGATGTTAACTTGCGCGCGAAGGCGCAACGAGCGCGTAATAAAAGCAAAAAGTCTATAAACCGCGGGAAAAAAGTGCAATTGCAGAAGCGTTGTCAAAAGTCAGTGGAGACGACGACGACGACAATGAAATTTAAGAGCTTGTTAGGAATAACTAACCACTTACAACGTCATTCGCAGCCACGAAATGGCCGCGCGCGTCTAGCGCAACTAGTGATGTGCGCGCGCCGTTAGTTAGCCAGTTAGTCAGTCAGTTAGCCGTGCTAGCAAAATTCACTTTAATTACAACACTTAACATGGCTTTCATTTCTTGCGCGCTGGCGACAAGAGGGCAATGTCAGTTGCGCCTCAATTGCGCGCCAGCAACATTGCCACAAACAACCTACGAAACATCCGAGCTACCAGCGGTCGCTTGGCTGCATGGTTGCACGCCCGCTGGTCGGCCAAGATTGACGCGCGGTTTCTCGTTTCAGTTTGGTGGCAGCATGCAATAGCAAATGATGTTCGAAGTTGAGATGCGACCGACAATCACAAATACAATATGAGTTTGTTCACGTCATTTGCGTGCACCGTCAACCAACGCGCCGCGCCGCGCTACACTTCCGCCTRAATTYGAYTTTTTGTGGGATCGCACGAAAAATTCCTGCCACTTTTGTACATTTCATTTAGTGTTCAGTACGCCTTTGACTACTTTTTTTTAGTTGCTTTAGTTGCGCTATATTTTTGTTCGCGGGAAATCGTAACGAAAACTGTTGGAGACAAAGCCAACAATTACAATTTGTTCGTGCAATGTGATATGCTGTGGCACATCGAGTGCTATACAATCTTTGTTGCAACAAATTTATTTAAAATTTTATTACCACACCACCACAATATTGGGAGAGTTTAAATGTTGGAGGAGCGTCCAGGTCAACCCACCACTGTCAGGCGAGTCAGCGCAGCAGCCGCGCGTTTTCGTGGATATGTRGTATGCTGCTCCGCTGTTAGCTGACACGCCAATGAACTCTGTCCGACGCGGCCGGTCAGGAAGCGCTAGGCGAATAAGTTTTATTGCACGATCACGATTTTGTGGCATTTGTTGTGATTTCGCACAACAACACTCCGCGCGCGCTACACATTACCGCTCGCGCTTAACGACGACGAGCCAAAGCGGCGCTAGTTCGCGCGTTGTTGGAAAATGTAATTTGTTGGCCAAATTAGTGGTAATCGTGTTGCATGCTAGCAGATCATACGTACATAGGCAGGCAGTAGGTAAACTGTTCCTTCAATTCCTGTGGCAGCGCGCAGCAGTAGGTGTAGCAATTGTTGCCCAAAATTGGTTTAATTTGGTTGCTATGTRGCGGAAAACGCTTGGCAGTTGCCCTGGTGGTGTAGCGCGGYGTTAGCGGCTRTGGGCGCGGTATGATGCGCTTGACATGTGAACACGATTTGGGAGTGTTTACGCGAAGTAATATTGCTTTGTGAAACCATTAATTAAGTGTGAAACGTTGAACTTTACCATGTTATAACAAAGCGCCGTGATTTTGTAAGCAAAATGAGCAATTTAAAGAGAAATATCAAAACATAAGACTAATGAACCACAACATGACTTGGCATAATTGTCTTGTAATTAAATAATTTAAATACAAGTGAGGAAGAGTAAAAGCTCGATATAGTCGGGGTAGAAAAGAAAAAATTTGGGCACATATATTCTTTTTTTTTGCTGGTCAATACTAAGTTCGCACACCATTGGAAAGTGTAAAAGCGCAAAATGCTCGTGTAAAATCTTTCTTCTAAATAATTTATGATAYCATGTGCTAATTTTCGAAATGTATTTATTAGACCAGTACAAAAGTCTTTGAAAATGGTAAAAAGTGAAAGAAATTCATAGAAAGTTGAAACACGTTGGAAACGAAGATAAAATAACATAAATGAAAAGAAGCATAATTAGCTGGCGATCAGAGGTCGRGCAGAGAAAGCCGAGAAACGTGGATGTGTTTTTCAAGAGTTAAATAAGATTTAACTTAATTTCCGCACAAATCACGAGCCCCAACTTTTGTTTATACACCCTTCTTACATAACCTCAAAATTCAAATATTCAAGKTTTTGGATTTTTATTTATTTTTTARTTTTCGTTTCCAGTGCGTTTCGACACACTATGATTTTTTTGTTKYCAAAAATTGTSTACCCTGTACATGTACATACATACAATTGAAATTTTTCATAATGAAGAACACTTTTCGAAAGATTTTTGCGAGGAAAAATTTATAAAAATTCAAAGAACAATTAATTTGAAATTAGTTTGCTGGAAATTAAAGGGATTACATAGATTTATCGAGTTTTTATCGTTTTTTTTTTTTTTTTGTCTTATTAAATTCTACAACAGCTTATATATTGTCCTAAATTTTGAAATGGATCCGAGTAATAGTTTCGGAGGTACGGCCTTGAGAACTTGTGCGCTCGAGGCTAGCAAAGCTAAGTGCGCTGCCTTTAAACGCGTTTTTCTCGAAACTGTGCTTTTAAAGTCGGTTACCAAGATTTCTCGAGAACTACTCAACCGATCTTCATGAAATTTTATACAGGTCGTACCTCAAGTACGATTATTAAGACTTGGACGGATTTTTTTTCGATTACAACTATTTGATCAAACAAAAATGCCCCGAAATTTTCACTGAATAAAAAAATTTTTTTTTTTTTTTTGTAAAAATATCTGCCAAAAATCCAATTTTCAGTTTGTTTTTTTCCTTCGTCTAAGTTCTAAGTTACGATTTTAACTAAAACACGTATTTATTCATTTTATATGATCGTATAAGGAGTTATCCTGCCAACATGGGCGCACCGTTTTTCCCTGGGGTCAAAAGAAATAACGTTGCAATGGCTGAGTTTAGAATCTGTTTTTTGAAAAATTTCAGAATTTTATTCTTAATAGTCTATGTTTGTAACAATAAAAAATTCTAATAAAATAACTCATTTTTTATACGAGAAAAAAATTTTGAAAAAGGTTGTTTTTTCCCGTGGAAACACATGTAAAATAATTTTTTTCTTAATATCTGTTAATTTCTCTTTGGTTTCCCATGGGTTTTGTAWCATAATTTAATTTTTTAAAAGCATGACATTCGAAGGGGCTTCATTAGGAAAAAAAATCTGACATATTGGTTTTAGAACAGTTTAAATAATTTCACTAGAACCGCTTAGAACAAGTAACACGGAATATATATATGTTTCTAGTTTAGGTTATTCTAATCACTAGTCATTACTAGTGGCAAGTGAAATGAACTGTTCTAGGGTAGCATGAAAGATTGAATTTGAGATTACGACAATATCGTAACATTAATTTTTTCAGAGCCTACTTGACAGAAAGCTAAACAAACTTATGACGTCACAAGCGGAAGAGTAAGGCATTGTTTTCAACTACTATACAATTTTGGCAATTTTTGTTTCGATTGTCACCTAGCACCTCCCAAACATTTCTCCAACATTTGCTAAGCTATGTCATACATACAGCTATTAATTAATGAGCTGTTTTAATTCAAACTAAAATGTAATTAAAATGCAATACTATACTGTGTTATGTTGACAGTATAAATTGAAGATAATTTAAGTGCTACTGATGTAGAAAATTTATGCAAACACTTGCTGTTTATTTTCATTAGAACAAAGCCAAGTAGTAAATCTACTAAAAAAATTCATACCTTTCATGATGAAAATATGAAATTAAATATTTAAAAAMAAAATAAAACAAAAATGTTGAAAAAATAYATATACGTACATATATTAAGCAGACGATAACAAAATTTTAAGTCGAAATAATAATAGATGAATTATACACCATCAAATTCTAAGCATGAGCATTTGAAATACTTCAAGGCAATAAAATGCTTACTTGTTTTAATAATTTTAAAAAATTTCAGTGTGGCAGAATAGATCACCCAAATAGGTCATCCGAAAATTATCTAAATTATTTTAGCGAAATACTCTCACACTAACTTTATTTATTTAATYCAGCCGTTGACAGCAACGTCCTTACTTTTTGTTTGCCTTTTTTTCGTTGCGCTTGGAAAAGGTTATGTGAAAAGCTGCAATCAAGGCAATCAATGCAGTGAGAATTATTGACTAAAGTCTCATGGAATTGAACGAGTTTGTCACAAATWGCTGATGCAATCATACAATTTTTGAAAACATCTAATTTCTATATAAAAAAAAAACAAAAACAGTTGTATATTTTAATTGTAGAGTAAAGTCAATTGAACACTTGGGTTGGTGCTCGTTTAATACTGAGCAGTACTCTTATCTTCATGTGTACATTTGTATGTAAATATAATATGTACATCAGTATTTAATCCCATAGCATATAACCGTGTTCAAAATAAGCAGTATAGTTTGCTATGATCTCGAAATAATTTGTTTCAAAACTATTTTCGAAAAGTCGTTTCTACGGAAGTGGAACGGACCAGGATTTTACTCTGATAAGAAGTATTAATTTGACAGATTTCTCCAAAAATATTTGATTATTATTTCATACCACATAACAACAATAGCAATAACACGATTTCTAAAAAATGCCACTACAACAAAATTTTAGAAATATGATTCCATCAGATGCTTTATAAGCAGCTCAAATTTAAAGTTTCAATTTCAAACAATAAATTTTGAAAATATCCAAGTTATACAAAAATAAATATCCGTTTAGGTTAGATTAGGTTAAGCTACAAGGCCAATAAGCCACGTATAGACCAGTTTTGGTTCTCTACGATACCAGATGCAGTTCAGTTGTTAGATTCAAGAGAAGCAGCCGTTCTTTAGGAACATCGATTTTTGAAGAAATTACTCTCTAAAAGCTTTGAATAATCGCTAGCAGATGATTAAACTAGCAGCCGATAATACACAGTATGGGTCACAGTAAAATATGTATGGCATATCTCCGAGAATTTAATGTGAGGATGAGGGTTTGGACAAAGACGAACTACATATATTGATTTAATTTTCAAGATGTTCGAAAATACAGATTAAAAAGCCGTAGAAGTTCTAGCAAAGAAACTCAGAAGTTAATGTTGCTGAGATGCAATAAAACGTTTTAGTGATCTTAAGTTGAGCTGCTTAACCCAGGAGCCAACGAGACTCGCAGTCGCCTGTAACTAATAATATTTATTGTGATTGGAAATGCTTTTGAAATTTGTTTTTTAAAGTTTTCTACTCATCTTGCTAGCATTTTGCTCACTACTGTAAGTGCAAATCCCATTATATACACATAGATACATGGATTCATACATGCTCCAAAATACATACATACATACACATGTATGTATATGGTTTAGAGATTCTACTGAGGCGTGAATAAAACAAATTGGAACAAACATGTCATAAATTAATAGCGCATTTGGCTCAAACATACATATATACATATATTACTTATGTACATAAGCGCACACTGTGTAAATCGTCGAAGAGAAAGATTGAGAGCAAGTGCGAGAATTTCACATATGCAGSCGTTACTTGTCACATGGAAAACCGCTTTGAATATACGCACATACATACATACATAGACGAAATTACTACCTACCGCAAGCCTATTGATGTTGTGCACAGTTAGTTGTCTAGTCTAATCTAGTCAAAGAGAGGAATGCAATAAAAATTACGCCACASCATTTACATACTTGTCAACTAAGCGCATATTGATCAGCTAAAAGCTCTCATCAGACATCAAACATAAAAAAATGATTTTCTAATAAACTAAAGCAATTAGACGAAGTGAAGGTGTCGCTAGCCGGAATCGAAACTTTATGGGGGGG
>NW_017537345.1:130021-136237 GCF_001853355.1 Bactrocera latifrons
TAAAGAAAAAAATTAAATAAAAATAGAAAGCAAATACGAAAAAAGGTTAACAATTTAATAAAATTAAAAAAAGGAATCAAAAATACAAAAATTGAAAGCCAATTTCAAAAAAATAATAATATCAAACAATCAAATGAAATAAATTACAAYGCAAGCAAGCCGTAACTCCATAAAAAAATATGGGCAAACACTTAAACAAACACACAAAAACCAACAAAAGTATAACAAGGCAGGCGCGTTCCATAAAAAGTAGGTTTGTTAAATTGGAAAAAGCCTTCAGGCAACTCACGCATTTGCATTGCAAAAAGAAAATAAAACTTATATTTTTTGCAAGTAGATTTTAAACAACCATGACGTCAAACTGTCGACTGGCTGCTTAAAAACAAAGCAACAATAACTATATTATTCCACTTAAATCCGCCTTCACAACGATTTGTTTCTGCGATATGGTTGGATATATTTCTATAAGTAAAAACATGCACACATGCATACATATGTACATATATAAACTTTTTTTCAAAAGTGTATAAGTGCCGATCAAAGGCGCAGATTTCAATTTATAATATATAGCTCTGTTGTACACACAGTGCTTCACCTACTTGTTGGAGTGTTTACAGAGCAATAATAATTCAATGCTATCGAGATTTTATTGTTTCTTTTTATTAATATTTATGATGACTTTTCTTTTATTTACATTAAAGTGTTTATTTGTAACGACTAGGTTACCACTTGTCTAGACTAACTTATATTTAACGTGATATTATTATTTTGTTTGCTCTTATTTTTAAGCGTTGCTCTCTTGTTAAGCATTTACAAGTAAAAGCAGCAACAATATGAGAGACTTCACTTCATAAAGTGATTAACCGCTTTATAACCGCACTCTATTTCTCTCTCTCTCTTCATTTTATTGTGTCAAACTATTTGACTCTTTGAGTTGTTTGTTCGAAGTGTATGGTACATTTAATGTATGTTCGTTGTTTGTTCGAGAAAAGTTTTCAGAGTGCCATTCGCTTGGGAATGCCCAGAAACGATTCTTTTACATATGGCTCTGGCACCTCCGATCATAGACCGAGTATTCTCTGGGTACCTATAAACATCCGTTTGAAGGCGAGCTAAAGGAAGAAAGCGAAACATTCCTCCCCAGGGTTCTACTTTGGGTTTTGAACCCGGCAAAAAACAGCCCCACATTGCAAATAATTTTAGGTGATATTTTTTGTCTCAAAAATTTTCAATATCAATCATTTGGAACCTCTTGACTAGAATGATTAGCAAGCCTGAAGGAAAACTTAATTTTTTTTTACAATTTGATCAACTTTGTATTTTTCGATAAAATTTTTTACATCCGMCATAATATTTTAAATTAATCAAAAAAATACATTGTTTTTGAGACAAAAGATTGACACCAAATTTTGAGAAAGATTTTTTTTGTGTAAGATAAAAAAACAAAAAACTGGGATATTTTTATTATTTACAAAAGGTTATGTGAAAAAGGTGTGATACAATAGTTATAGATCTCTTYATTACCAACAAATTTGTTAGATAACTTTTTTATATAGGACTTGTAGTTTCGTTGGAAATCGAATTCAACCGTTTTCAACTCTTCAAATTTCAAACAAATTTGTCCACTTTCTCTTCCTAGGTTAGGTTAATSTGGTAGGCTAATAAGCCACGCATARRCTAGTTTGACCCTTTGCGGTAMCAGATGGAGCTCAGTTTATAGGTCCATGAGGAGTAGTCATTTTTTAAGATGCATGATTATGATTTTTTTTTRTCAAAACTTATCTTCCCTCGTCTAATGTCTCTCTAAAGATACTCTGATGAGGAAAGATAACACAAGTTGTTTTGGAATAAACTTAAAAAACTTTTAACAACTATATAAATTTATTACAAATAAAATAATATACTTTAATATATACATAAACGATTCTCTACTATATACCAATTTTTCTTTTAATTATATTTCCGAAAATGAGTCCCCAAACACGTCACAGTCTCATGCTCCGCATTTAAAGCATAAGGCGTTAATGAAATTAGGTTTCAAAAAGCATACGCATACTGACTCACGCGGCAAGTCATAGTCGCGCCGATGAGAACATACCCACAAATGGCACAATGAATTGGGATAACAGCGACAAGGCTGCATGCATGCCACTACACCCTCATTGTGAACGCCCTCACTGAACCGCTTAACGAAACAYGGCTTGTCGGTCAGTTAGCGGGCAAACAGCACGTACACAACTAGGTAGATAGGTGTATCAGTATGTCTGTGGCAATTGGTGTTGCATGAAAACAATAAGCACGAAATATATTAGCATATTACTGGTGCGAGTAATAATATTATTATTATTGTTGTATAATTTTTATGGCGATAAAACGCAGCGTCATATGGTACGAGCGCTTGCATTCCACATTTGTTTTTGTTTTCAAAATTCATTTTTGCTGTTTTTCACCGCTACAAAAGGCAAATACTGATAAGCGTAAATCGAAATGTAGACTTTTTCGCTGGAAACCAAATGTGCATACAAATACACGTAGTAAATATACATATATATTATGCCGGGTTATTWTGTACAWAWGTACTTGTATGTGTGTGTATTTGAACTATGCTACACAATTTGTAATTGTTGTAAAATTTTACGAAAATTTTATGGTTGAGTAATTATTCAAATTAAAATTGTGAAAGTTCGTAGTTTTTGGAAAACAGTAAAAACACCATTGTTCAAAAACAACAAAATGTAATGAGTCTATTTAGAAAGTGGACTACTACTTTATCCCACATTTCATATAATTACTTTTGTTATTGTATAGATAGTAAAAAAATGTGTGTATGTTTCAAAAATATTATTTAGAATAACTTTGTAGATCCGAACTCAAAGGAAACTTAATTTTCAAATCTGAATATGGAGATCAAAGCACTTTATAAATCTATTCACATAGCCTAAACTTCAATCATATGGTGAAAAAATKTTGATAAATTTGTCTCGAACTGGCACTGGATTGACATTAGAAAGGTAGCAGAGGAGAGACTCAAGACATTTGCTTAAAGTTTTGGTTAATGTCCTCGTTAATGTTTTGGGTATGAAGCGWGTCAATGCTAGGMWCATGSCAAAATACCTCTTGAATATGACGTTGAAACGTTTTAAAAATATAGCGAATGGCGCATTAAAAATGGGCTGAAACTCAAAAAATTAAAACTCGCTGAAGACCATTCTGCAGTTTTTTTTTTCAGTACGARTCAAATTTCAACAGCTTCAAAGTGCTTTATATCGGCTATTGGACTTTTTTGAGAAGCGCTTACATGTCAAAAATATACTAAAATTAACTATTCTGCATTCCTGCTGCTGAAGTCGGTACATCTCATTAGTGCGTTGCGATTTTTATAATGGATAAAAATATCGAAGAAAGAATTTGTCTTAAATTTTTGTATTTATAAGCAAATTTCCTTTGGGGATTCGTTGCGAATGTTGGAAAAGGCTTACGGTGATTAAATTTTATCAAAATTACAAGCCTGCGGGTGATAAAAAGCCTTCAAACACGGTCAATGTATTTTTCAACTGATGGAAATATTAAAAAAGTGAAGGATGTGGTGCTTGAAAAGCATCAGGCAAGTGTTAGAGAGATGACAAGAGCGCTCGACATCTCTCGCAAGTCCATTCGAATTAGTTTGGTGGATATTTTGAGTACGAAACGCGTACTTGCTCGACTCGTCCTGACAAAGCTGAGTTTTTTTCAAAGAGAGAACCACAAACGGGTCTTTTTGGACATACATAACATAAGTTTTGATGAGACATGAATTYATGAGTCTGACATGCAAGYAAGTCAACAATCATCGGAACGGAGCGAAAAAAGGAGTCGTAGCCAAAAAAAAAACCACGCCAAAGCTAACCAAAAATCATGGCGATGCTCACTGTTTTTCCGATATTCGTGGTTTGGTACGTCATTGCGTGAGAACATCCGTTGAAAACACGATTTTGGAAGAACAATTCATGGATTTTACACGATGATAATGCACGATCACATCGATGCAAAACAAAAAATTGCAAAAATGACTAATAAGAAATATATTTGCTTAAAATTTTACATATTATTTATTTTAGAAAATCGATTTCACACGAGCATATCTTACAAAAATATGTTCATTTCATGAATCACATACTTTAAGCTTAAGCTTGTAAAAATATYCACCAAAGTCTTCGTGCAACAGGTGCGGCATATAATTGTAGCACAGTACGACAGTCATCACGACGATTTGCAATGCTGTCGTGCGCGAGTAACAAATTTTGAGTGTACGAGCAAGAAACCTTCACTGCCTGTGGCTACACTTTCCTTACGATTGTGTGAAAACAAATATACGTAAWTAATTATATATGTATGTATGCCATTAGCTACATTTTGGAAGCGTTAGAAAGGCGACAAAGCGCAGCGAAAGGAGCTCAATGCAGCAGCAGAGAGTTCAAGTGAAGGCGCACAAGAGTGGCAACACTATAGGTGAAACAGTTGACGATTCTTGCGTTAATGTGCAAAATGCGGCAAAGCTTTTTAAACTAAAAAAATATATATAAGATAAATGACGACGCCACATGGAAAAGCACTTTAGGCAGTGAAGGCAAAGCGTATTACTAAAGTAAATCAGGCGTACGAGTATAGCTAAATGCAAGTATATATATCTGTGATGGCCTAGAAACACACACACACGCATACAGACTTAAAATGTAAGTATAATGTGAATATAATGCAAGTAAGCTCGCGTCTAAGTCAAAACATTGCATCTAATGCGCTCATATCGTCAAGCTGGTTGGTGGCTTCGTCGCAAGTAGGCAAGCAATAAGCGTCTCAGCAATCAGGTCGTCGCGCTGACCACGAGACGCAGAGTCAACCATTTGCAAAGCATAAATTTATTGCTTGAGAAATGCCGTGACACCTGTCACTTAATTGGTAACAAACTGTCTGTGATATCGAAATAATTGCAGATTAAATATATTCACTACGATTTTTTGCTTTTGCTGCACGATGCCGTGAGTAAGTTGGCTCGTTGACTGGGGTTCACGCTTAGACGCTAACAAATTGGACAAACTGGTACGAGTGCGCTTGAGAAGAAACCACTAAGCATAGGCTTATATAATGTGGCGTACATACTGACATGCAAACATACAAATACTAGTGTCATACAATCATACTAGTTAGGTGTTAATAGTGCGCAATGCGATATTGTTAAAGTGTTTTAAAAACCAAAGCGAATTGAACCAATCAACACTTGCATATTTACCCGCATTTTTACAATATAAATCCGACAAACAATACGCTAAGCTATGTATTTATCTGCGCAAGTTGTGCCTTTTGACATGGTCACTGCGCTCTTGACTTATGGATTTTGCAGTAGTGTCTGCGAATAATGAAAATAATATAGCCGCGTAATTAATATGGAAGCATATAATTGCTTTGTAGTTGGCTTTATGTCTGCTTTTGGTAAGTGTCTGTTCGAGTGTTTCGAAAGAAATAAAAATATTCTTCTAATGAATAGGTGGTTAATGAGACGCAGACGGCAGAAATTCAAACAATATCCGCATCTGTAGTAAATTTGCACAATAAATAGCATTCAAGGAACTATTTGCGGTTAGAAAGGTAATTTAAATATGGACTCGATCATCGTATTTGAATAAATTATTTGTGTGTATATGTGTGTGGTATTCAAAGGAAAGAGTGTGAGCAGACYTACGGTTTATTTAAATCACAAACGATTAGAGACTTTGTAAATAATGGAGTATCGTCAATTGATTCTAAAATCATATGTTTTTTTTTATATTTAGACCGGATATTATATAAATAAAAAAGCAAAAAATAAAACCTTAATTTTGGTTGCAAATACAAAAGTCTCTAACAGAAACTGGATTTTCATTGATCGGTTTGAAGCTCTATATGAAAAGTTTTCTGATGTCGTTGTCTTAGGCCTTGAGAATCAACAACTGAGCATAGGATCGACTAAAAACAACCCTTCGCCGATTTCAAAACTGCTTTGACAGCACAAAAAGGAAGGCTAATATGGCAGTGTAAACTGACGTTGAGCAACAACAAAAACTACGTCAGAATCGAACCTCTTCTAGTCGTTCGACTTCTACAATCTACTGTTGGAGAAAATAATACGAGCCTCAGATCGGAATAGAGAAGGTATAATCTTCTATAAGAGTGAACAGCAGCTGGCGTACGCCCATGATATTG
>NW_017537345.1:136457-138023 GCF_001853355.1 Bactrocera latifrons
CTATACGTCTCTCATTATTCCAGTTCTGCTAGATGGTGCGCAGAGACATGGACGATGACAAAATTTGATAAGTTGACGTTACGAGATTTCAGGGGAGCGTTCTGGGAAAGACGTATGGTCCTTGGCGTATTGGCAACGGCGAATACTGCAGTCGATGGAACGATGAGCTGCACGAGATATAGTTCAGCAAATTAAGAGACAGCGGCTACGCTGGCTAGATCATGACGTTTGARTGGATGAAAACACTCCAGCTATGAGAGTATTCGACGCAATACCCGCCGGAGGAAGAAGGGGTCTTTTGAAAAGACCAAGGGGAAAAGGACCTGACTACACTTGGAATCTCAAATTCGTTCCATAACCGTGTAAGCGGTGTCTACGTCAATTAAGAAGAGAAGTCTTCTATGATAACATAAAACATCTATGATGAAATACGGAGAGATTACACAGAAATTATTTTTATTGCAGCAAAAAAAGATTATCTCAAAGAACTATTATGATTTTGAAGAATGCGGTTGATATGAAAGCTCTTCGCCGAATCGTCTGGCTCGTACCAGTATATAAACCCCACTATGTTTTTATAATATAAATTCTCATAACGGTAAAGATTTCTCTCTCTCTCTCCTATGAAAAGTCTCCACATAATGTTTTTGCAACTTTCTAAAGCAATGTTCAGATAACAATTAAGCAGAGCCTAATATTGTTTTTGTTAAATACTTGATTATAAGTTCCTTAACATAGATCATTTATGAGTTTCTTGTTGTTGTTGTAATGGTTATCTAGGTTCCTTTAGGGTGGTAGGGTTCAGATAAGTTGTTATCGAGGTCATCCAAAGRTARGCCTAGGAAACGTGCTGTTTCGACGGGGTCGGACCATAGAGAGAGGGTTSTCAACTGTGTAGGGMTAGCTGGGCATGCAAAGAGKTGGTTAGAGTCATGCGGGTACTCATTGCATGCTGAACATATTTTTGATATGTCGAGGTCTATTCTGGATAAGTARGMGTTTAACCTGCTGCAATATCCAAAACGAAGCTGCGTAAGATTCGGAGATCAAACCTCGTTTTGATCGGTTAGTTTAATGAGTTTCGCATTGTTCGTAACCGTACTCTTTCCATAAGGCTAGTGGTTGCAATTACTTATATATATATATACATATATAAGTACTTTTTTACATTGTTTATTGTTGATATAAATCAAAAAGAAKTCCAAAATTTATACTTTCAAATCAATGACATCTAAAATTGTTCGATTTCTGAACTTGTGAAGAAGCAATTTGTGTAAATATACTTAAAACAAGTAAAAAGCTCTGTAAACACATCTCCAAATGTCGATTATTTGTTCCTACACGAGTTTGTGTTGTTTTTATTGTTTAATACAACAAACAATGCTTATGAGCATACGCTATTTAATTAGAAAGCTACATATGTACATATGTTTGTAACACAAGTGAGTATATTATATTAGGTGAATGATTGAGAAAGCAGAACAAAGAACCACCTATGGTTAACATCGGCAGCGAATAAAATAAATTGAGAAATTTGAAACTGACTCAAATGATTCCAGAACATTT
>NW_017537345.1:139748-143210 GCF_001853355.1 Bactrocera latifrons
AAATATAAATAAAAAATGCAAAAATATAAAAACAACGAAAATGCCAACAATAAGTGCACTTATTTGAAAATTTAATGAAATGTATGAATAGCGTAAGCAGCAAAGAAGACAAGGCGAATAGAAAAATGTGGAAAAGTAATCAATCTCTACAGTGTATGTAATGTGGACTTTAATTACACAAAGCAACTCATACAAATGTGTGTCTGTCTATATGTTTATATATGTATGCTTGTATTTCTTATGCCTTCCTATACCTGACGATAAAACTCGTAAATAACCAGCAATAACAACAACAATTACAACAAATATAGGTAAAATGCAACAGGCAACAAAGAAAGCAGAAAATTAATCTAGCAATTCAAAAAGGTGGACCTGTGGAGTGGTGAAGAAGACAATACATTGAACTGACAAAAGTTGTCAGCTATCAGTCGGCCGCTTGATCGCTTGATCGCTTGATCAGTCAGCCAAACAATCAGTGTGCAATTCAAACACTAGAAGATACGCACACACGCCTAAGCTAATGAACCAAAAAACTCACTTGTACACATACATGCATACGTAAGAAACTCACTTTTATATACAGTCATAAAATACATATGGACATTTTATATGTATGCATTTAAAAGCAACAACTCGAGTAAAGATCTCGGCAAATAATAATGCAATATTACAAAATCATAAGGAAGCAAATGAAGTAATGAAAGAAGACGCGCAGAATGAGCTGACACTTCCACAAAAAGAGAAGAAAAGAAAAGGTATGACTTTAAATAAACGTAGATAAGTGAATGCACAAGCACATATAACTACAAACTTGCATACATACACATGGAATATAAGTATGCAGAGATCAATGAGTAGCCGGCGTAAGAAAGTATATATTCACATATATACATTTATGGATATATAATATGCCTACAGATATGGTCATCAATAATGAACAATAATGCACTTATGTATATACAGACATAAGCACTACATACATATACATGTACATACGAGTATATAAGATACCAATATGCAGCGGTGCTGTACAAAAGTAAAAACGAAAGAACTCATAAATCTTGTTTTTCTTTCCCAAGTGAAACGGACAAGCCGCTTACTGACTGTATTGTACTTCTATATATCCATACTCCAACATTAAGTGTGTGTAGATATGTATGTTTGTATGTAGATAGTTATAACAGAAAATCATTATATTTAGGCACAATGTGGACTCACTTATTCAATGCGATATAAACGCGTACGATTACAAGCATACAAACATATATAGTGTGTATGTATATGTGTGCATAAACTCATACATAACAACATCCTTGCAATTGTTAAGCACTCGTGCGTTCCTCTCCATAAGGCAAAGTCGATCTTGGCGCACTTGAGTGGACGGGCATAAGCAGAAAATTCAATTGAAAAGAATTCAAAGTGAAAGAGAAGCGCTTGCCAAGTCACAAAGAATAACAACAAAAATGGTCATATGTGTGGATATGTGTTGGTGTAGAACATTATGTACTTATCCCTATGGCAAGTTATCTTTAGAGTAATGCCAGTTTGTACTTTTGAACCACAATTGAACACATGTGGCAAGCATAATCAGCATCTATGTATGTATTCATATTGGCGTCTATAGCGCAAAAAGTAAGCGATTGGAATATTTTTAGCACGAAGWGTTGTAAATTATAAATTTAACACACTTTCGGAATACTAAAAATAATATCTTAATAATAACATGCTTGAACCTTGAAGTGCAGCATTTTTTTTTTAATTGACTTAGTATAGTATATGTTGGCTTAATTGGCTTAKTATATGTAAAACGATTTTTAGAAATTCGCTGCATTGGCGCTTAAAAGTAGTAAACGTAAAAATTTTTGATGGAAAAATTATTACTAATAAGCCTCTAATGAGTGGGTAATATAAATAAGCAGATATTATATGAATTTGAAAAAAATTCCAAAGTGGATTGAATAATATTAAGTTCTTTCGAAAAATATTGGGAAAATTATGTGATAACAATAGAAATAAGGAAGAAAWCGYGAACTTCGGCTGSACCGAAGCTAAATTATCCTTCAYAGGTGGATTTTTTCAGCAAAAAARATCCTTATCTTGATTTTGAGCGGTCAGTTTATATGACAGCTATRTGCTATAGTCACCCGATCTAAACAATTTCTTCGGAAATTGTACCGTTACCTTGCCCATTAATACGTACCGAATTTCRTGAAGAAATTTCGTCAAATAAAAAAGTTTTCCATACAAAGACTGGATTTTGATTGATCGATTTGCATGGCAGCTATATGCTATAGTGATCCGATATCGGTGATACCGAGAAATGAGCAGCTTCTTTGGGAGAAAAGRACGCGTGCAAATTTTCAGATCRGYATCTCAAAAACTGAGTGTCTAATTCGCGTATATACAGGCAGRATAACCGATTTCTTTTCYTAGTAATCATTCATTATAATAGGACATTGTGTGGACTGGCTTGCGAAAAAAATATTTAAGAAAAKGTTTTAGAAGAAATGATACTGTACAATTTTACAGCAGCTTTTATACATTTTAAGTCAAAAAAGAACAAAAATTRTAGGAATTTTACAAAATTTAAGTCAAACTAGTTTAAAATCGGCGCAAAATATGATATTTCATATTATCTCTGTTTTTTATGTATTACATTTTTTACATAGAAATTTATATTCTACAATAGAACTTTTTTCACATATGATGAGGTATACAGTTGAGTGTATAAACAAATTTTTTAGGAATTTTTTGATGGCATCTGTCGGAGAAATGGCTGGGTGAATGAGATGCGTTTTTCACTGGCGGACACGATTTCTCATGTTTGGAATATCTGAAATACAAAAATTCGATTTATTTTTAAAAAGTACGTGAATGTTTGTCGTCCTTACTAGAATCATGAAAATATGTTCATAAATAAAAAAATAATTAACTTCTTTTTTAATTTTTCCCCTATGTATTTTACATAAAGTTTGTCATAAAATTGTCAATAAATTATAAAAAATTAAGCAAATCGGAAATCGGATCGGAAATTGAGTAGTTCGACCGAAATCATGTCCGCTACTTTAAAAAAGTGTGTGTTTGAGAAAAACGCATTTAAAGTTTGAGGTGGATACTCGGAGCGCTCCGAACGTCGGGCGCTATTATKATTTTTGAGCCTTTTCGAAACCTTCCACTGGTAAAGTGGAAAGGTAAAGGGAACAGAAAATGAAAAAAAAGAAAAAAATTGAAAAAGGATTACCCTACTRACCCCTTAAGGTATAGAGACTGTTGCCCTTTTAAGCGAGTCGGAAAAGAACACACGTTAAAATATATGAAATCGAAAACTTGACTTTTTTAGTTSAAGTAGGGTGATGACACATAGTGTAGTTTAGTATTATAAAATACTGCGAAYATTTCGGCCATATGCAAATAACCAAAGCCAACTTAGGGCTAAAATCATCAGAGGGTCTACAAAAATTA
>NW_017537345.1:144492-148487 GCF_001853355.1 Bactrocera latifrons
CATATATGACTTCACGATAAAACAAACGTACAGCAGACGATTAGGCGGAAAATGCGCAAAAGAAAAGTATGACAGGAAAATGGAAATACACAGTGCGTTCTGCACGATCAACACGCGCAGACGGTCGCAACAGCAACAACAACGACAACGCTCAAGTGTAGTGAAGTTWGCGACTTTGAAAAGGCAAGCTTGGAACGCATACGCATGGCCAATGATCCCAATTAGTAGCAATAATATATTTGTACTCGTACTATTATAATAAAAGCAAGTTGTTGTGGCGCAGCCAAAGCTGAGCAGAAATGTTGACGCGACTTTAGTTGAGCTCAGAAATGCTGTGCGCTGACCCTTGAACGTCTTGACGCACATACAGGCATACACAACGTATATGCGTGCATAGCTTAAGCTTGAGTAATTTGGAAAATTAGGTATTCAGAAAGCAAATTTGAAATAACAACGAACTAAAAATTGTATGAGCACAGTTAATAGAGACGGTGTTATGAGGTGAAACTTCTTAAGCAAATTACTCAACTACAAGCATACATGCAGACACATGTCAGTCCGTTACGTGTAAGTAGTTATATGTATTTAAAACGAAAATGTCAATAACACTTAAATCGCTAGGAGTTTGTGAAATTTTGAGTAGAAGTTGAGAAGTAGGAGGATTTTTGTTTTGGTTAGCTAAATTAAAAAATAATCAAAATTACACAACTATTATTATTTACATACAATGTATGTAAATGTAATAMAAAATTGCGTTCCATATAAAATTTAACTCTTTATTTTATAGGAACGCGTAATATCAGCGGAAACTAGTTTGCACAAATGAGCCAAATTTACGCTCATGTGTGTATGTATGTATATGTATGTAAGAAGAAAAATCTGTACAACAGGAAACTAATTCAAGAACAAAGGGAATACATACATGCATACATAGAAATATGATATTACTAATGTAGAAAAACAAAACACTAAGCAAACACATATAGTTCTATAACTTTAAATCTTGGAACACGGATCTTGCGTTTACGGTTTACACGGTCTTATTAAATTCGACAGAATATTGTTCTAAATTTTCAAGTTGATCCGAGTAATAGTTTCGGAGATAATTACATCCTTGAGAACTTGTGCGCTCGAGGCTAAGCAGGCTAATAGCGCCATCTTTAAACGAGTTTTTCTCGAAATTGTGTTTTTGAAGTCGGTTGGCAAGATGTCTCGAGAAATACTCAACAGATCTTCATGAAATTTTACACAAATCTTTGCGATACAATTCTTAAAGACTTGAACGAGGGATATTTTGTTTTCGGTTACAACTATTTAAAAAAACATGTCACGAAATTTTCACCGAAAATTTCATTTTTTTGTAAAAATGTTGGCAAAAAATCCAATTTTTTTTTGTTTTTTCCTTCGTCCAACTTCTAAGTTAATGTTTTAACTAAAATACGTTATTTTTCCACTTTAGATGATCTTGTAAGGAATGATCTTGCCCCGCGTGGGGCACATATTTTTTTCGAGGGGTCACCGAAAATGGCGTCGCAATGGACGAGTTTAACATATTTTTTTCCAAAAATTTCAGAATTTCTTTGTTTATAGTCTATGTTTGCAACAATAAAAATTCTAATAAAACAACATTTTTTTTACCCGAAAAACCCATGTAACCCCTTAAAAAAGATTGCAGCTTTATAAAACAATAAAGAGAACTTACGGATTGACAAAAAAAATAAAAAAAAAATAACTGAAATTTAATAAAATAAAAAATTATATATAATTCAACAGCTAGCAGCTTTTCAAAAATTATTCAAAACTACTGAGAAGCAATTTTAAAGGCATAAATAGAAAGAAGTTCTCCAAAGCAAAATTATTTACATGCAAATATGCTTAGATTTCCATCTGCAAGCAAGTTTTGCGCAAATAATTCAAACCTACTGAGGAGCAATTTTAAAGGAAAAAATAGAAAGAAGTTCTCCAAAGCAAAATTTATTTTTCTGCAAAGCAACTTTGCGCAAATAATTAGCAACCACTGTAACTGCCTACACCTGGAAGCCAAATAGGCAGCTGCAAAATGCTGAATACAGCAAGARGCAACAAATAAACCATACCTATACACAGTAAAAGTGTATGAGAGCAGCTTTAACTCCACGAGCGGTAGCTAAGCCGGAATTACATATTTCTGTGTGATATTTATGACTGACAAAACGATGCTACTGACAAAAGTGATCATCTATCAAAATTATAAAGATATTTATTAGAAGAAGGCCAAAAATATAATGCAGAATTATATAACAAAAAGTTTGAAAACTATRCAAAGCTAAATAACGGTATATCCCGAGTATGAACTAAAAAAAAAAAAACAATTGTTTTTTAAGAACAGAAAAAGCCTACTAAAGAGTGTCCAAAAATTAATATTTYGGTAAATATCATCATTTCAGGGTTGCCAACAACAACATATCGTCACCGGAAATGCAAAACGACGTATCRTCGAAAAAATCGAAATTGAGTTTTTTATTGCTTACGATATTATTTTAACCTCCCGCTGTYAGTTATAACCAACATACTTATAACCATTTCATAAGGAAAACTTCAATTTTTTTTCARCATGAGTGGTTTCTATCATATCGTTTGTTCTTCGCCTTTAAACTTATAAAAAGCAATGTTATGTTATTTTGCATTTTAGGTGACGAAATGAATATTCCAAAAAAAAAATATATATATATACATACATATATACATATGTATATATATTTCCAAAAAAAAATATATGGAAAAAAGATGTTTAATAAAATTGCCAACATTTCAATACCAAAAGGAAACATATGACATAAACGCAAATAAAAGCATTCGGTTCATTCACCTATCGGTATACGCTATAACTACCGTTTTTAATGAGTGTGGATCTAGTCACAATATGAACAAAGAAATGTGAAAACACTGGACCCTCACCCACTAAAAACAGCAGCAAGTACACGACTCGTGGTGACTGTATAAAAAATTAAATAGAACACAAAGTTTTTGCACTTTTTTGTGGAAGAAACACGTGTGTTTAGAAATTTGCTTTAAGAAAAAAATTATATCGCTAAAAATAAATATTATGCTGTTAAAAATATTTATATTTATACATTTTTTTAGAAATATAAAAAGTTTATGATTAGATAAATACAAGTATGTGTATAAATATACGTAAGTGTCGAAATAAAATTAAAAAAAATATCACATTTATGGCTTTTCATTATTTCGTGCGCAACAAGAGACCTAAAGCTTAGCAGAAACTTTTTAACGTTATAAAATCATTTTTTTGATTTCTAGCAACACAATTTGTTAAAACTAGTTTTTTAAAAGGTTTATTAGAAGTCAATAAGCATAATGCCTTCAAATGCTCTAATTTCGTTTTAATTTTTTTTGCGCGACAAATTGAGTATATATAGCTTATACTATGTAGATATATAGTATATATGTATATATATACATGCATCTCACTTACTCTTTTATCGTTTCATTTTATTTTTGCATAGTATATGTATGGAGCAAAACATATACTATGTTTAGTACTATGTGTAGTTATGTTTCCTACGAGTTACAATTATGAAAAGTGAAACCACTTCGTGAAGCGGTTGTGCAAAGATAGCGGAAAAATGTACGCCCTTTTCGCTAAAAGGCAAAGACATTTAAGCAAAGTAATTTTATGAAATGCGACATTATTTGTTCGTGATAACAAATTCGAGTGCTTTGGAACCGCCGTTTCTATTATCAGTAAAAATTCTGCTCACACACATAGCTATATGTATGAATGTGTGTGGCGCGTATTTAAATATGTTTTYTATACAAAAACAAAACTATTAAATAGGGCAAACAGAGACAAACRAAATAAACAATTAAAAATAGCAAATAATTTAGATTGCCAAAATAAATATTTAAAGAAATCGCTTGGGTTATGAGTAAGAAACGGTAGAGAAATTGGCATACATTATATAGTACATTTAAAAATAAGAATAAAATAAATT
>NW_017537345.1:149667-159527 GCF_001853355.1 Bactrocera latifrons
TTGGCAATCGATTTCATATAAAAAAAAAAAAAAAAACTAAAATTAAATAAAAACACTTACGAAAAAATAAAATACACAACCATAAATTCAAAAAAATATTATAATAAGTTTTCGAATACAACTAGTAGGACACTAAAGCAAAGGAATAAAATTAATTTAAATAAAACTAATTATTACGAAACTAACTTAAAATATATATTTTAATATGTTTGTATCGAATCTCGACTTAAAATATAAAAATAATTCAAAACATTTAATATAAAAAAAATTTAATTCGAAAAAATTAATTTAATTTTGAAATTAAAACATAATATCTTAGTAGATAGTAGCAAGGATAAACATTTTTAATCAATGCAAAGCCTTTTTTAGGCCATGAATACCCAAATTATGTTTTAAAATTCACTAAAACTTCATATAAAATAATAAAAAAAAAATTTTAATTACTTGCCATAATTACAAAACTTTGCACTACTAAAAATGTTACAGTAGACAAAATTATACCACAATAAAAAATGTGCACAATAATTATGAATCTATTTTTTGATGCACAAAAACTTCAAAACAAAAACAAAAAAATAAAAATTCAAATATTTATTGAACTCCACTTTTTATAACAAATTTCGCCATTATATGCTTTTGAACTCAATTTTTCATAACCGATTTCGTAATTGAATATTTTGCAAAAAATCAATAAAATATTTGTTTAAATGACCGAAGAATTTCGAAACAACAAAAAATTGCAAAATCAACACCTTTCTTACAGTTTTTGTAAGCTTCTYGGCTTTCATAGAGTTCACTGCAATTTATGCTTTGAAAACATATTTTTTGCTTTGCTGCTCAATTTCTCTATTGCAATTCACTGATCTACTTTCGAAAGCCAAAAGTTGCTTGTAAGCACTTTGTGTATGCAAATTGCAGTTATGTATATGCCATATATATATGTATGTATGTATATACAACTGTGTTTATAAAATTTCTTACTTGGCAAAGAAAAAAACAAACGTTCAACGGACGTTAAATATTTTGATTCAAAATTTCGTAACAAAAACACGTTCACACATTTATGTATACATGCATACATACGTACATACTTATTTACTTTAGTACATATAGACATTTAATAATATGTGGTATATAAGTATACACATGCCTATAATTAAGGTACGAAGTCGCGCACGAAATAATGAAAAACAAAGTATTGAAAAAACAAAATATATGTATGTATAAGAATAAATTTATAATTGCTGACATTTGCAAATAATTTAAATGAAATACGGAAACAAATATCTATGTATGTACATAAGGCAACAAAATGAAATAATTTGTTTCACACAGTATGTAGAATATAGTAATATATCAAAGCCGAAATATATAATGGATTTACATTTACATACTTAACGCATTTTTATATACCTGCACACAAACACTTACATTATATATATATACACACACACCACTATATGCATATAGGGTTACCAGCTGGCAGTTTTCGAGACGTTCATTTATTTTGCTATTGTTTTGCTGGTATTCGTGACGATCGGTTGTTGCGGTCACCCGGCAGTGTGAGAAAAGATTGTGGATTTACTGCTAACGGCGCGTGAGGTGGAGCAAAGTGTAGCGGTCGGTGGTGGCTATGGCTATATACAACGCTGCTAACGTCGCTACTGCCGCTGGTGCTGCCAATGATCATGATGATGATGATGATGATCATGATGATGACGTTGGCGTTGATGATGATGTTGTTGATGGATATAATGACATTGTGGACATTATTGTTGATTGTTGCTCAGTGGGGAACACATACAGTCATAACTTTTCACACATACAGCTTTCAGTGTGTTTGTATGGACGTATGTGTGTGTGTTTACAAGCCGGCTGTCGAAGGCGCTGTAGCGCCGCATCGAAGCGTTAAATCAGCAAATAAAGTTTGTCATTACTACAGGYCAGTAAGAAATTGGCAGRAGTATAGAGAAAATATCACAAAATTGACAGTTTTCCCAAAGTTCTTATGCTTGAGAACAAAAAGTGCTGAGAAAATTTTTTTTGTTTAGAAAATTATATTTACACGCTTCAAATTGCTTGCCGTGCAKTAATTGCGGACGTTACAAAGTCAACAGTTTCTTGTAGTTTTTTCAAATCTATGCAAACCTTGTGATTTTGATTTTCGGCAAATTGTAAAGTGAGTGGTGGATATCAGCAAATGGCAGCTGACGTACCGGTGTCTACGAAATTCGTCGCACGCACGCACTAACAACAAGCGCATGTGTGTTGGTGCATTTTGGAGACAGTCTTCCAGCGTGGTGGCTCTTTCTCAATTCTTATTACTGTAGCTGGGATACTCTACTATATTTTTGTTTTTTTTTTTTTGCTGTGTATTTGTGCCGTTGTTGCGATTCCATAATGGCGTGCATTGCAATGGTGGTGGTGGTGGTTGTCGTGCGCTCCGAGGCTCCGAGTTGCGCTTGTCGTGGTACGCGCTGGCTTCGCTTACAAATACCCTCATAAAAGGCGGTAAATTTCTCTACACTCAAATGTACTGGTATTTTCTGGCCTTTTACATTCGCTTCTTGTTGCTTTTGCGTGTTGATTCTTTATATATTTTTGCTTTTTTTTTGTTGTTTTTGTTGTTGTTCCTAGAGCGTTTTATTTTATTTTCGAATACTTTGTTATTTGTCGGTTGACGTGCATCATGAGTTGTAGTTGTTGTTATTTATTTATTAAATTAAAAACGTATCAAAAATTGCGAAAAACAATTATCTTGATTAGAAATGGAAAACAACAGGCGAATAGATGCGCATAAAAGGGCACAACAAGGCCTTCATTCTGAAGCGTCAAACTTTTTGAGTATAATTTGAGCAATTCTTTTTTATTTTTTTTTTTTTTGTACACCGTTTGCGTAGTACACGTAATTTAGTATATTCGCAAGTTGGCGTGTCCAATTCAAGAATTGAAGCTATAATTTTTACACTTTTTTGAACGTTTTTTGTTTTTTTGTACGGAAGCTTGAAAAAACGTTAGTTTTTTATAAGTGTTTAAGGTACCGCTTACTAGGCTGGCGTTGTAGACTRCATATGTTTTGCACAAACTTTTTTCAACACTAAGTTTGTTTTTTGCTGCCTGCGTTTCTACAAAGAGTCAAGCCCAGTTACGGTAACATATAAAAAATAAAATTTATTATTGCAATTACATAACAGTTTTATTGAAAATATTGTTTTTTTTTTTTTGTATGTTTCAATTAATTTAATTCATTCTTGCATTTAATTAGTGCGACATTTAAGTCGAGTTTGTGTGAAACTATGATTCGGCGCACTCGCAGCGCAACGCGATCTACACACCAACATCACTCTTATAAGACTAAACTCTAGTTTTGAATTGGTGTAGCTACAAAGTGTCCGTTGGCAACCCGAACCCCGTAGATTTTAAAACATAAAATGAAAAAAAAAAAAAATCAAGAAAAAAATGGAATGGAAAATAATCAAAAGACCGACGAGCGCAATACATTCAAACTACAACAGCGTACTGTAATTTTACGTATACACATTTCTACGTACATTACGTACTCGGGCATAGCGTGGCATACAAACAATCGATCTTTTTCCCTTACTATTTTGTTAGCCCCGCTCAGTTTTCCACACCCCGCAACAAATGTGTGTATACTTTAGGCATATTTTGTTGTGAGTGTAATGCTATATGTATGTATGTATATATATACCACATACAACATATATATATATGTATGTATTCAAGTAGGTGCACTTCGTATGCCATGTTCCAAGCACGAGACCAGTCGAGTGGAGTACGGCTCAGTATCTGGTCACTCATTGTACGCTGGTCACCAACAGCACTCATGTGCGCTGGGYAGTTGGGTAGATCGGTGATTTGGGCTCAAACATACATATTTGTACGCTATATACCTGGCCTCTCTCTAACTGCAATTGTATGTATGTTTGTTGTATACTTTACCAAACTGCTGGAAAACTCGCGCTCAGCAGCTTTATAAAGCCTTTGAACTCATGAGTATAAGAGGCAGTAGGAATTGAATTGGAAGAACAATATAAATGATATTAGAATCAAAAAATAAAAAGAAAAATATAAATGAAATTGGAATAAAAAAACTGAAAAATATAAGTAATTTGAATCAAAATTAAAAAAAAAATATAAATAATTTTAAACAGAATTAAAAAAAAGATATTATTAATAATTTGAAAGATAATTAAAAAAATATAAATATATACTAACTACTCTTAAAGCATTGCAACAAAAAATYTATACTCAAWTTTATTACATAGTCAGTTACAAAGCAAACTCATTCTTCAAAAACAATTTTTCACAGTGTACACAATGTTTAGAAAGTACGTAATGATCGCAAGCGCTGAGCAGTGATTACCATCTCAAGCGTGAGAGTAAAAATAAATGAGCGCTTTGTGTAAAAATACACACACACACACAAGCACACCTACGAGCGGAAGGCGAACAAAGCATGGATGCATATGTATGCKTGTATCTATGAGATACATTCTAAAAACAAGCAAATTTAATGACGTACTGAAAAATACAACATCGCAACAACAGTGGTGGATAACAAGTCGTAACTGGAAAGTTTGTACTGGCTGCAGCACGATTGAGAGGAAATCTTGTACATGAAATTTCAGCGATAATTGTTTGAATACGAGTGTCTAAACACTTTTTAAGTATATGTACATACATTTGGCACTTACTTAGGCATGTATTTTTGAAACATAAATTGGAGTGATATTGTTAATAATGTATGATGTGTGTGTATGCACTCGACTTCAACTCTTAAAGACACATTATCTGTATGACTATACGTTTGTATTAGACTTAATATGGTCTGCTATAATTACTACTAAGCAGGAGATTTTCAGAACATACTTCAAAGTAGAAAATCCTTCAAGCGCCTTCCTTGTTGTTCCTGCTTGATTTTCATACCACAATGGAGTCAGTMAAGATGTCGCTATTCGAGTAGAGCTACCACATACTGAAAACGTTAGTATGTCAAGGTTTTACTTATATCCCTAATTTCCACTTGATACAATTTAGTCGTCTTTGATTCACTGTTTGTTGTCCGGCATGCTGGAGCTCTGTTTGTTAAATTTGCATTGCATTCTTTATATGACTCTGTGGGGAATTTTTGATTTGTGGCAGTAGCTTGTTCGATTCGGCACTCTAAACAAAAGAAATCCATAATTTTTCCAATAAAGTAGGAAGKGTTTATTAGCATAATTATATTGATCGGTTTTAAGTCAAACATACATTCACATTTTGTACCATAAATTGCTTTTGAAGGTCAGTTCGAATGTAAGTTCATAAAGCCCCTCTCTTAAAAACCTTTGTCCTTATTTTCAAATATCTTAAACAGTAAATTATCAGAAGCTTCTCCGAAGCCGAATTTTTCATTACCAAAATCATTGGTCATAGATAATAAAAGGTAGAAATCACTAAGTTCCAGTATGTATAACAATATAGATTTATAAGGCCCTCAAAGCTAAGCTTCCAGAGCCATTATCGATATAAGCGGCTTGGCGTTATTCTAATGGAACACAATTACTCTACTATTAGTCACTACACTGCGATTATTTCTACAGATGGAGCAATTGTTGACAGTAAAGGTTTGAATTAAGGGGTTACATAGGTTTACGGRTTTCGAAAAATCTATAAATTTATCTTATTAAATCGTACAAGAACTCTAGAATATTGTCCTAAATTTTCAAGTCGATCCGAGTAATAGTTTCGGAGATACAGCTTTGAGAACATGTGCGCTGGAGGCTAGTTAGGCTAAGTGCGCCGTCTAAATCGCGTTTTTCTGGAAACTGTGTTTTTGAAGTTGGTTGGCAAGATTTTTCGAGAACTACTGAACTGATCTTCATGAAATTTCTTTGAGCTACAATTCTTAAAGGCTTGGATGGAGGATTTTTTTCGATCACAACGATTTGAAAAACAACAATATGGCGAAATTTTAAAAGAAATTTAAATTTTTTTTATCAAAAATCCAATTATCAGTTTTTTCCTTCGTTCAAGTTCTAAGTTAAGATTTTAACTTAAACACGTATTTTTCATTTAAGAGTTATCCTGCCAACGCGGGCGCATCTTTTTACCGAGGGGACACCGGAAATTGAAAATATTTTCTTCCGAAAATCCAGAATTTCTTTGTTAATACTATATGTTTTGTAGCAATAAAAAATTGTAATAAAATATTTAATTTTTTATGTGAGAAAAAATTTGTTGAATAAAAGCTGCTTTATACACGAGGAAACCAATGTATCACCTTAAGAGTTTGGAACTTCCCTGACCGGCAATCCTACCTGAGGCATAGCTTTCGCAGATTCATACCAATTTGAACACGAACGTTTTGCTTGACATTGCCGTAAGTGACCCACTTTTCATTAATAATAACCAACCATTTCAGAAATTTATCGATTTTGTTCTGATTTCCCAGATGAAAGATTGGTGAGTAAGGGTTTTTTCGTGTGACGTCCTTACTCGTATACCCAGCTATGAGCTTGTGTTATGTTTAACCTTTACTCAATCGAAACAGTGTTTCGTTGATGATTGGACTCGACAATTTCCATTATTTTAGTGATACTTTCGACAATCCGTTTTACAGGTCGTAGTGCAACCTTGACAGCAAGACTATCGGAATAGTTTCGACGAAACCAGAATTGTACATGATTAACTGGCTGTTACAGTATCAGAAATATAATCATGATTCACATTTTTGTCTTTGTCGTAAAAAAATCGAAAAATGTGAAATATTTTCTCCTTAAAGAGGTTGAGAAGATTCATATACATCTCTTTAGCTATCTATTTCTTTAAGTTTTCGTCAAAACTGCCAAGATTTTTTAAGCCACTATACTACTTTTGTTATCAATGATGTTAAAAAGCCACTATCTGCCGTAAATTTACTCATGCCAACATAGAACTTAATACTCGAGATTCACATGAATTATTCGATATTATTTCATTGTTCAAGAATAAATTAATAAAATACTTTAAAATTTAMATTTTCTCCAACTCTTAGGAGGAATGGTTTAGACTTTTTGTTATAGAACATACACGTTTCCATAAAGAACTTGGAAGGAMCTGATTTGACTCCAATTACTTGGTTTTCAACATTAGCATACATTAATTGTGAGTCAAGAGAATTACTGCGACAATCAGACCTAACCTAACTTATCTGCTCACGCTGAAAAAATACAAATTTATTCGAAATAATCGAAAWCTGCTGCAATAAAAAATATAAAGARAGAAGTWTAAGAAAGAATAAAAAGCATAYACTAATTAAAAAATTGAAGACATTAAAAAAGGTTTATTCCATTAAGCGGCAAAAAGCGTGTGTATGTATATAACCAACAGAAGCTGAAAACACCCGCAAAATTGGTTTACCCTAAGCGTTTTTACTACTCGTTAATATATGCATAGAAAATAACCAGATTTAATGCAAAAGTTATTGACCGCTGCTGACTTAGTCGTTGAACAATGACATAACCATATGTATTTATAAATTTACATGTGTATGTATGTGTGTACGAGAGCTAATGATGATGAGCTGAAGAAGCACTTGGTCTTGATTTGATATTATTTATTTTAATTTGTTATGTCTCGATTGATTTAATTTGCTTTGATTAAGTAACTGAGATGAGATGTGAGTAAAAAAATAGTAAGACCTTTTTAATTGAAATTTCGCGGAGCTTTTTTTTTAGGTTGATATGACTGTCAGTGATATCTGTGCCTAATGTCACATTAAAATAGTCATTAGTGTTTAGTATACGCTTGGCTTTCTGAGTTACTGTATATGCCTTCAACGACTTTTACGATGAGTGAAACTATTCAACAAAAAAGTTCCATTAAATTTTGTGTGCGGAATAAAATTTGGTGACGAAAATCTCAAAATGTTAGAAAAGGTTTTCGGTGACAATTGTTTACCGCGAGGAAGTGTTTTTGATACGTACAAAGAGGGTCGAGAATGCGTTGACGACGAACCACGTCCAGGACGGCCATCAGTATCAACTGATGATCAATACCTCAATAACATAAAATAATCGAACATTAATGTTCAGAGATCTTAGTAGCAAAGTTGGAATATCGGAAGGTTCAGTCCAAACCGTTWTGGAAGATCATTTGGGCCTAAAATAAGGGATACCACGATTGGTTCCAAAATCCCTTAATTTTTTCGAAAAATAGCGTCGTGTTAACGTCTGTGAAACAATGCTTTCTGACTACCAGGAAGTCATGAAACGTATTATTACTGGCGAGGAGTCTTGATTCTATGCTGACGACCTGGAAACAGACGATCAAACTGCCGAATATCTTTTTGAGTGTTATGCGTCGTTTGCGCGAAGCTATTCGTAAAAAGAGACCGCAACAATGTGCCGTCAACTTTTGGTCACCCCGATAACTCACTGTCGCATACTGCATTGATTATTCGTGATTTTTTCGTAAAATTTTTAACGAATATTGTGCCGCTACCACCGTATTCGCCTGACTGAGCTCCGTATAACTTCTAGCTTTTCAGCAAACTCAAAAGACGGTTTCGGGGAAACCGTTTTGAGTTAATTGAAGACATTAAACGAGAATCGCTACGCGCATTAGAGGCTATTCAGGAAATTGACTTTAAGAACTGTTTCGAGGATTGTAATAAAATTTTGGCACGTATTGTGGTCAAGAGTGATTACTTTGAAGGCGAAGACATAGATTTTGAACAGTAAATTAAGAATTGTAAAATTATTAACAATGTCTKCCCAATTGTTGCTCATAACAGTACATACATACATACCACTATACGTGTTGTGACTAAGAAGTGAGGAGTTACATAAATCCATATTCATTTACATATGTATATCTAATTTAAGTGGCTTTTTAGCGTTGACGAAAGCAGTCACCGCCCAAGTAGTAAGAAAGAGATATATGTATGTATATATATACAAATATGTATGTATATTTGTGTCTAGCATAAATATATTAAAATCTCATTTGTACTTGCAAATTCATTTATTTTTGTTATTTCTGTTTTTATTTTTTTCTGTGCTGATGCTACTCAGCTTAAGACAAGATGACAGCGTAGCAAACAAAAAGTAGAGAATCAATCAACAGGCGGTCGGTCAGTCAACCAACTGTGGGTTGTGGGTTGAATGTACGCACTAATGAATGTTGAACAGGAAGCGAGAAGAAACAGTTTAATCGTGCATCGGTAACCATTTATTTGATGTTTGCACGTATGTACATATGTAAGTCGCACGCTAAAATAGATCAATATATGAAAAACGAAGCTACTTAGATACATTTGTAAGATAGTTACAGACATACATTTGAATTTATAAATATCTATAGTACACCCATGCGTGCGTGTGTGTAATCAAACAATTTTTTTTTAATAAATTCAGATACAATTTTTTCATTCTAAACAGTAAGCTAATTACAAGAAGTTAATATATCGTCAGCGATAAGGCAATGCTTGCATAAACCTTTCTGCGTTATCTGGAAATCACAGACTGCCTTATCGGTAAATTACGCTACCCTGTGTAGATTGTGCGCTCCGTATATGAAATATATGTTTTTTGCTTACGAAATGGTTTTAGATTTCCATTCAAAAATGTAAATAGTTAGCGTGATGAGTCTTAAGGGGTTACATGAGTTTACGGGTTTCAAAAAATGTAATTTTTATTTATTTTTATTAAATTCTACAACACCTCTAGAATATTGAGCTAAATTTTTAAGTTGATCTGAGTAACAGATACGGCCTTGAGAACTTGTGCGATCGAGGCTAGTAAAGTTAAGTGCGCCGTCTTTAAACGGTTTTTGTTTTCGAAAATGGGTTTTAAAATTGGTTGGCAAGATTTCTC
>NW_017537345.1:159883-167641 GCF_001853355.1 Bactrocera latifrons
GAAAACACTCCAGCTCTGACAATATTCGACGCAGCACCCACCGTGGGAAGGAGACGAAGACTTTTCACTTCGTTGGAAAGACCAGATGGAGAAGGACCTGGCTTCATTTGGAATCTCCAAATAATGCCAAAAATGGAAAAGGAAGAACGACATGTGCGCTGTTGAAAACTGGGCAATAACCGTGTAAGCGGTGTCTACGCCAATAAAGAAGAAGACGACTTGTGGTTGTTTTGTTATAGTCGAAGAAAGCATTACCCAAATCATTTGAAGAATACCCCCGTGCTTATATTTATTGTACGAATAAAAACCCGTTCCGTTGCGTTGATGTTAATCCGTGTGTCCTGGTACGAAGATTGCCTTAGGGCTCRATTCGAGCTAAAAATGTGACTTTTGTGTATAGAAGGTTTAGCARTAAGCAAAACTAGATACTAAAGAAAGGGGTTAAAACTTTAATATTCGGTATGAAATTATGGTAATTAAAAAGACCCCAAATTTCTGTATATTATTTTTTAAATTCGAAATAAATAATAATTTTACAAAAAAATTTAAAAGAAATTTGTAATTTGTGAATTCACCGATATTAATTACCTCTGCCAGTGGAAAAATATCACAATCTCTAATTTTCAAATCTTGGCAGTATAAACATTTCGATGCATACAATTATCCTGCTAGAAGCAATATGTATACATATGTACRTATKTATTGTATATAAAGAYTAAACACCCGCAAGCGGTCAGTACACCTTTTGTTCGTCTATTCCGGACTACAGCGAGATGCACCACAAATGATACGCATAATACATCTTTTATTTCTACATATATATATACATACATATGTACATATGTATGCATATGTTAGAGCACATTTATTTATGTAAATACTGGAACATAAAAAATGTTTCTTCACAAACCAATACCAATTACTCGTATTATTCTAGCGTTTTTCCTGCCAAACTACGATCAAACTGATGTACACATGTATGCGTGTGTAGATGTGTGCATGCATTTATATAGCTGCTTTGGACGCTGCTGCGCTCAATAACTTGCTTTCTTTTTGTACGTTTCACGAGATCGCCCACTTCCTTATAGACCAAAACACGACCTCTGCCCACCGCCACTACACGAATGCGTCCAAAAGTACTTGAAAAAACACCTACGTACATACATATACATATAYACAAAGTGTGCATTAGAATACAGATTTTTATGTGCATTTAAAGCCATGTACATATGTGTGTATGTATGTATGCAACCGCACAGTTATACTTATGGTGGTGTGTGTGAAAGGGTGAAGCTCGCAGCTTGTATATGTGTTGGAAAGTTTACAAACGATTTCAAATTCAAAACGGCCAAAGCCGAAGCCAGAAGTCAAGCTAACACACTACAAAAACAACAAGAACACAGAAAACGGCTGTACTTTGGCTGTGGCTGCTGTTGCCGCCACCGTTGCGTTATTATTGTCGTTGTTGTTGCTGTAAGTTGGCGGTTGAAAGTGCTGGTAGCTGCTGTTGTTGTTAGTACCAATATTTTAATGCTTTTTGGCATCATTTGGGCTTTCAGTTGTGTATATGTACATATGTACGTTTATATATATGTATATGTATATGTGTGTATATAGAAAATAATATGTAATACATATATCAGATACGTATGTATGCTTAGCTGTGCGTTCAGGCACATGTAGTAAGTTGGCAATAGAGTTACCAAACTTTAAGTAACGTTTCAAACGTAACACATTTGTATGTGTGTGTGTTCTTGTATCTACAAGCTATGAAGAACACTCTCCACCGATGTTGGTAAGAACGGCATGACAACAAAAACAAAAATACTTGTAGTTGGGTGTATGTTTTTGTTTTTCTTCTCGATTTTATTTGGTTCGCAGTTGTTGGGGTTATGTTGTTGTTGTTAACTCTTTGAGCGTATTTTACGAAAAAGCCAGAACCAGTTCTGCCCAAAACGAAACAGGAGCGTCGAACAGTAAAGCCAAGCATCGAATTCGTACAACACAAGCATACTTACAGGTTTATGTATTTACTATATACATATGTATATGCGTGTAAGAGCATCTATAAATCGACTATGGGTTTTTCTGACCCCGCAGGAATGATTAATGCAGTTGACATAAATGCATATTATGATACTAATAAAGTGGAGTATTATAATKGGAAAGGAGTGGTAATAGACTTTACTAATTCATCGAATCAAATTTGACTCGGACTGGACATTTAAAATGCGGTCGCAAACTAAATCGACGCAAATTTTTTCCAGGTTGTTGCAACTTTTTTATATATCCGTATAAAGTTTGATCTCAATTACTTTTGTATTTGGCAACTGTTTATTTACGACACGAAAAGTTTGTCTGGCGATTTTTAAACATCGACAAAACTTCAAGTGTTTCACAAAAGATACAATGCTTCAAAAACGTCTCGTTGGCGTAAGAGAGATAGTAAATCAACTCAAAACATGTTGCTTAATGTTTTTGGTATAAATCATGTCAATACTAGATTCATAGTAAAAGATCTGAATCTTTCGCAAAAGCGATGTCGGGTAGAGATCACCAAAGGGATTTTGACAATCTAGCTTAGGACCCTACATTCATCAAAGGCATCAACTGCTGAYGAGTCGCGGATTTATGAAATTACCTCGAAACAATCTAACGAATAGCGCTACAAAAATAAGCCGAAACCGAGAGATTATGTCCATACCGATCACAAATCAAGGTGGGTGTTGCTCTTCAATTTCTTCGATTATCGTGGTGTGGTTTAACTAGTTTTAGGTCCAAAGTCTGGGTCAAATTTGATCAGATGCAAGCAAACTGAAACTTTAGAAGTATTCCCATGAGAAAGCACCATCAGAATTGAATTTGTTCTTTGTAATTAGTTCTAACATTCAAATTTTGGTTCGCGAGATAAATGMCTTTTAGTGTCGTCAAGATTTGAGGCAATTAATGGCTTCTGAGGTTCGGACTTTGCGTCTGGCTTAATAAGTCATAAGAACAGTTCCAATGCATGTCAAAAAGGGAAAAGATGATAAAAAAAAAACAAACTGAAATGAGTATTTTGATAAGTTGATAGAGATAGTTGACACTTCAAAGATATCTAAACATACCTAGACATATCGTTAATATCTCGGTATACAAAATTAGAAAATGGGTTTCACACGAGCTGACAAGGAAAAAGATGGCTAAGAATTATGGTTTCGGATTGTTTCCTTATCGACGATATACTCTAGATTTGGCTGTTATCAACTTTTTCCAGTTCTTAGAACTTAAGAAAATACCCGCTTGAAAAAAAACCTTAAAGCCCTAAAAATTTATCAAGAAATCGTGTCTGAGTTTTTTTCTAAAGCGGGAATCCTASATAGAATTTTCGCGCACAAATTTTGACTTTTAACAGAAAGAACCCGAGTCATGAACTTTGAGTTGCTATGACGCCAAGCATAAGCCTACTTTTCTTTTGTAGCAGGTTCATGTTTGCCATTATGCCAAGATGGAGATTGAGTTTAATTAGAGCTGAAGTGTTCGTCATACAGGATCAAAAAAAAAAAAAAAAAAAAAAAAAAAAAAAAAAAAAAAAAAAAAAAAAAAAAAAAAAAAAAAAAAAAAAAAAAAAAACGATGCCCAAGATGAGTTTTAAATAAAGTCAAACAAAAGCGGAGTAGAGGAGGTGTTCATGCGTCTCTCTAATGCCTACTTCCTCACATGTGATGCAAGTAAGTTGAAACCTGCCATTCCATCAGTCCCTGATCCGTTTGTCACCTCTTTCGGATATGTCATTATGTATCGTTTTTAGCTAGACCGACGGCATTTTGTGGTCTGCAACCCAGTATAATACAAATACGGCAGCTTTCTGGCACCCTCTACATCCACTACCTCCCCGATCTTAAGCATCTTCTCTGACGTAATATAATGTGACTTTATCACAATAAAACTTCAGATTGAATATTTGTTTCGTAGAAATTCGTATTCGCACATTAAGAAGCACAGTCCGTAGTTAGATCGTAGTTGAACCAAATTTTTKATCAAATGTAATATATGTATGTATTTCTTACCGACATTACGAAAGAGATCTCGAATACGTATGTATGYATATACATATAAGAAATACGAGTTTATGACTTTGAAGGTACTCACTATGGCAAGAATTCTACACATATGAATTTTCATTTGGGGGCACTTGGGCATCAAACGATTGGCAAACTAGTCAAAAAGTAAAAACAAACTTAGCTTGCTTGCAGCTACAATGATGCTGTGCTCATGTTTTCACACAAACTTACATACATACGTATGTATGGTACATAGTCAGGCGTTACAACAAAGATGCGGGTGTTTGGTAGGGGCCATAGGGGAGGTGCTGTCGTAATGCTATTGATGCAGCCGCTGCATAAAGCGCTACACATTACAGATTAGAGATGGGCGCTTTTCATACTCATACATACTATACATATGTATGTACTATGGCTATAAAAAATGCTATGTATTTATTTGCATCTATACTCGCTTGTTGCACAGCTGAGAATTTATTTGCTACTGGCAGTACAACTGCAGTCCAGCATCGAAAATAACGGTTTTAACGAGTTCCAAATCGGTTAGTTCTAATCGTTAAAAATTTGCATCACCCACCAACCAACAAATGCTCTCAATAGCGCTGCGGAGTTCATTACACTTCTATAACATTATTCTAGCTAAAGTTAGACTTGGAAACTCGTGACTCATGCATACATTTATAGCGCTGGCCGACAAGAATATCATTGAACCGAAAGCTCGGAATAATTTGCCAATTATTTACATACACGTGAATAAAAATGCCAACTTAAGCGGTAATAAGTCAYAGACAAGTTTTCAAATCCGTTGAATAGATTTATGAAAATTTTTATAATTTGCGGTTAGAAAAGGTGCTAACGTTGATATATACTATATACATATGTAAATGAGATTCTGAGTAAATTTTTTTTTTTTTTTTTTTTAGGGGAATTGACTAAAACAGATATCGTAACAATCGAAGAGTGGATCTTTCGTTAGCGTTCTTTTCGATGGTTCTTGCGAAAACTGAGGAGGTTTTTAATAACAGCGGTCCAAGTGCTTCTTTATTTCTGTGAAAGTACATTCGATGCCATTATGTCTGAAACTCGATTTCTATTGCATGGCCATCACGGGCACGTTTGCAAAAGTCCAGACGCTRAAACCCATTTTCRACGATTTTCAAGCATACATCGGCCGATACTACTGCAATTTCACGTTCGATATTCATACGAAATTCATCAATCGTCGTTGGCTTGTTGGCATAGACCTTAGGCTTGACGTAGCTCCAAAGTAAATAGTCCAACGTCTTCAAATCAGACGGCCAATTGGTGGGGGCATTTCGTGTTCGGACCATTTTCAAGGCTTGAGAATGAAGTGTGAGGGACGAGCATTTCTCTGTCTCACTGGCACGGGAACATTTTGTACTGTGTCTGTGGATTAATATGATAGGACAATTATGACGACCATAAAWTGGACGYAACGCTCTTAAAAGTTGAGGCCACTGACTCGATATTGGGTCGTATGTTTTTCCGTGATGATATGGCAAACCTTAATAATGAGAAATGTAAAAAGAGCGGGTCGTTRTTTGCTGTCTCTATCGGCATACGTTTATAGCGTCAATTGATCTGACAAATAGCTTCCGAGATTTGAGCACATTTATAAGAACTTTTTATCTTAGTGTAATCATGTTAACAATTAATCGACTCAGAAACCTCTATACTCGTTTTCTTAAAATATTGTTTTCAGAGTCGATGAGGAAAATTTCTCCGAAAAGACTGTACCGATCGACTTTAAATCTTCACAGGACCATTTTAGATACTATATTTCTCTAGTATTGATCGTAGAAATAAAATTTTGCATATAAGCTATGAGATCAAGGAAATCGAAACAAAATGAATTCCCGATCATTAGAGTGACTTAAATTCTTAAAAATTGATGTAGCTAATATCAAATCAAGCCAAGTCGCCATGTGTGTCGGATTCGTAAAAAATATGGCAACCGAGAGCTGGACAGTAGAGGAAAGTGTTTAGATGCTTTCACCTCATCTTCCGCATTGCAATTTTGACAARTTGCGACTTCTGAAATCTTTAGCCGCATTACATGAGAGCCAAAGGGACAGTGTTCAGTTAGGACACCTATCATTGGGGCGATGTGGGCTACCATTTCARTGGATCTTTTGTGTTCCTGGGTCAGAATGCTTTCGTAAGCCCAAAAGCTCTGGTTGTAGGAATTTGAGTTTGGGTTTCTTTACTTGCAAGCTGTGGCCAKGCACTCAAATAAGTTTAATATGGARYTATGTAGCTTCATGCAACTGCTAGTAAGGTCATGCACTCCTTGACCAGCTTTGAACTCACTGTCAGCGAGCTCAAGAGTGGATGCATACCGCCCTTCGGAGATGTACATCTCAAACAAGAGTTGCTTGAGAGTTTACGACAGAAAACTAACCCTTCAACCATCCCTTGAGCTTCGAGCTATATGATTATATGAAAGATCTGACTAAAACATGGTATACATTGGAAAACTATAATATTTAATGAATTTAATTTAGTTTTTTTTTATTTCACAAGATTAAATATTTGGATTATAAATCTACAAATTAAACCGTTATAAATCCAAATACATTTTATTCAACAAACATTGCACATACTTATCATACTTAACATTGCGCGATTAGTTCATCTGATTAACATCCTCATCTTTGAACCACGTAGGAACAACATAACACAGAAAGCATTTGAAACGTGCTCACCATAATTAAGCGAGCATCCGCTGTGCCAATTGTTAACGATTGTTGGTAGTGCAAAAAAATATACGCTCGTAATTGAGTCGGAGAGTTGCGCAGAGAAGCTGTCAAATTGAGATTGACACACGACGACGTCGGCCTGACAACTCGTGGACTTGACAAAAAGGATCAATTAAAGTGGCAACTAAAAGTTGATCCATATTTAAATGCAAATACTTGTATTGAAAACGTAAAACGTATTCCCACGACACAAACGTTCGACATTCAAACCAAGTTGGCTAATTTTTGATTGCTCTCACTGGTACGGAACAGTCAAACAGACAATAGCGAGCAGAAAAAAAAAGCAAGAAACACATTAAAAGTTAAAAACAAACAAATCGTATTTCCAGTTCAATGCTTCACTTAATTTTATAGTGTAATGACTTGTTCCCCCACAAATCAATTATCTAACAAACAGTCAGACGAAGACGAACGCCTGACGACGAATGAATACAAAGCGACAACCGGACCAATGACATAAGGCTAGAAAAAAAGCCGTGTGTCTACATACAATGAAAGTGTGTTACAGAGGAAATCTTCAAAATACAAGAAMTAAACGTTAGACTACAAATGCTGGCGTGATTGGCACGACGACGACGATGACGATGGCGGCAGCCGAGTTGCAGAKAATTCTGCGAACAAAAAGCCAAAGTAATGGCAACGCCGCGCTTTGGAAAATGTTGGATATGAGCGGGAAATGGAAATAGGATCGCGAACTTGTGTACAAAGCAARCGCAAAGGTAACCAAGCAAGTCTGTCTCCGTGTCTTTGATTAACGTCTTAGCAAGCGGCCAACTAAACAGCCAACGAACCAACTAAACTGCATCAATTTGAGGTAAAACCAAACGACAATTACAATAATTACAATCAGCTACGCGCGAGCAGAGAAAACAAAAAGAATTTGAGTGCCAGCGCGAACAAAGGAAGGCAAATTGCAAAATCTAAAAAAAAAAATA
>NW_017537345.1:168176-180099 GCF_001853355.1 Bactrocera latifrons
ATATTAAATTGAAATCGTACAAAATACAGCTTGAGGAAGATTGAAGCCACTCGACCTTCCCAAGCGACATCGCTTCGCTCTATGGTTTCTTCAAGAGTTCCAAGAAGAACCGACGTTTTCAAGCCAAATTTTGTTCAGCGATGACGCCTATTTCTGGCTCAATKGGTATGTAAACAAGAAATATTGCCGCATTTGGGACGAAGAGCAGCCTGAAGAGTTTCAAGAGCTACCATTTTATCCAGAAAAAACAACGGTTTAGTGTGGTTTGTAGGCCGCTGAAATCATGGGTCTAAATTTCTTCAAAATTGATGGCGGGGAGAACGTAACCGTCTGTACCGACATTTATCGCGCCATGATAACTGACTTTTTGATGCCTGAAATTGAAGYTCATGATCTCGGCGACATTTGGTTTCAACAAGATGGTGCCACTTCGCACACATCGCATGAATCAATRGTTTTATTGAGAGAACACTTCGTTGAGCAGATATTGGAGAGCTCAATTGGCCACCAAGATCGTGTGATATCACACATCATGATATCATTTTTCTGAAAATTTTAAAGTCTGTGCGTTCCATCCCTCTTCGATTCAGGCCGTGGAGTAAAAGATCACACGTRACATTCACCAGTTACCAGWCGAAATGCTCAAAAGAGTCATCGAAAATTGGACTCAATGGATGGACCATCCGAGATCTAGCCGCGGCCAATATATGARAGAGGTAATCTTCAAAAAATAAATGCCGAAGAATGTTCTTTCGAATGATAATAAACATTTCCATTAATTTTGAAGTCTGTGTTTTTTCTCTAAAAAAAAAAGTAGGGAATCTTTATAATCCGTTGACATAAGTATATTTTTTTGAGGATCGCTGACGATTCCTGCTTGGTGTTACTTATTAAGTATACTCTGTGCAGGGTATAAAGAAAGCGACTTACATACAWCAGCGCCATCAAGCGCGCCACAATGATAATAATTTAGAGTCAAGCGCGCTGCGTCAACTTAAAAGATACGCTTCTTCTGCGCTTGCTTCTTAGATTATAGATACGATCATACACATTACTGAATATATGTACATACAAACTGATATGCTTTCTTATATACATACATATGTATATATGTATGTACTGCTGATTATATAGGCAACAAGTATCTGTTGAGTCAGTCGATAGCAATTCATCTAAAATATTAACAACAAACCATAATCAAGAATTGATGAGCGTTGCATTACACTTATAGACATACACACACACACACATCACACATCCATATATACATATATACATACACAAGCCATTGCGTTACTGTCTTTAACGACCACTTTATGCGCGTTTTTTTCTTCGTATTGGCGCACTCAAGTATCCCTAACGCTGGAACAAATCTGTAAAATCACATAACCKACGATAAATACRGCAACAACACCAACACGAACGTCRTTACCATCGGCATGACGGCTCTTCACCATCATTCATTATTACACTCTTCGTCAGCATCATCCGAATCGTAACATTTCCTTATGATAACTCATTATTTGCTCTACCTAGCCGAAACTCTCCACTCCACGCAACACATTGTTGTTGTTGTTGTTGTTGTTGTTGTTATTAAAACTTCATTATCTGCAATTCGAATGTCATAATGATGGTGCGTTCAGTGCTGCTTTCATGTCTTCAATTGTATTTGTTTCGTCGCAGTTCGTTTGGGTGCGATGGCCAAGCCATAGCGTTGAAGACAAAGCAAACGATGTGGAAGAAATTGCATAAGTTGACGCTATTGCTGCGGTAACAGCTCTAGCTACAACAATAACAAAAGCAATAGCGTCAACATCAATTTAATTCAAGCAATAGCTATGCATGACGACGTTGTACTCTTATAGAGTAGAGTAGAGAATACAGTTGAAATACAAGGAGCTAGCTCTTGCTTAGATGCTGTGTTCTCGTATGTACATACTTATGTATGTATGGCTGTGCTGAGGGAAGGACCTCAGTTGATAAGTATGTATATGCGTGCGAGGCAATAGAACCTGGCATTTATGCCTTTTATTCGCTTTAGATGGCAACAGTATGAATTCGTAAATTCTCTACACAAACTTGTATCTGTACCTATGTATGTGTGTATATTCATAGATCAAAAGTAAAGAATCGTGATCTTGGCATGCACGAAGATGCTACGAAGAGTGCTTGCATGACGGGTATGTACTGTACTATATAGTATATAAGCGAAAAGATAGAGTGAGTGAGGAAACCTAATGTTGCGTCTGAGAGCGGACTAAGTGGTTGACGAGAGAGCGCTGCTGCAATTTATTTTTTCCTACTTTTTAAAGTAAAATTGAAATATTTTCAAATATGACATTATTGTTTAATTTTTATTTTTTGAAGTAACGGGTGATCCAAGTAGAGGTACTTTTTTTTGATGGATCACAAGTGAGTCGTGACAAGCTGTCATGTGACTTTTGTTTAGTATTGTTTGGCATTTTGTCATGGCATTTCGTTATGCCTGAACAGCGTTTACACATCGTTCAACTTTATAATGAAAATTCACTTTCTGTAAGGATGTTTTTCGCGTGCTCCGTTCAATTTATGGTCAACAGAACATACATACCTGTTGCATCTTGAGACCCAGCATTCATTATTGGATAATATTCGAGCAAACAGAGCACGTCCAACACACAGTGAAGAAAATAAGCACACGTGGCTGAGAGGGTACACGAGGACCGATGAGAGTCRATTCGGCGGCGTTCGCAGCAACTCGACCTTCCTTAGCGACTTCGCTTCGCTCTATAAGCTCTTGAAAAGTTCTAAAAAGATTCAACGTTTTCGAGCCAAATTTTGTTCGCAACGAGTTCCATTTTTTGACTCAATGGGTATGTAATTGCCGTATTTGAAACGAAGATCAACTTGAAGAGCCTCAAAAGCTGCCATATCGTTCAGAAGTAACGACGGTTTGGTGTATTTTTTGGGCCGTTGGAATCATCGGTGCTAATTTCTTCAAAAAATGATGCCAGTAAGAACGTAACCATTAAAGGCGACTGTTATCGAGCCATTATAACAGACTATTTGATACCTGAAATTGAAGCTGGAGAGTTCGGCGACATATGGTTACAACAAGACGGCGCGACTTCCCACACAACCACCAACACTTCGGTGCGCACATTTTGATTGCTTGGGTCGGTCGATTAGCCACCGAGATGGTGTGATGTCACACCGTTAGACTGTTTTCTATGAGGATATGTAAAGTCTTAAATCTATGCGGACAATCCCGCTTCGTGTCAGGCCTTGAAATAAAACATCACGCGTGTCATTCGCCAATCATCAGTAAAAATGCTTGAACGAGTCATCGAAACTTGGGCTCAACAGATAGAGCATTTGAGTCATAACCGCGTCCAACATTTGAAAGTGATAATCTTCGCAAAATAAATGCCAAAGAATGTTCTTTTGAATGATATTGATCGATATCTCCAAAGCTGAGGGATTAGATTAGTGAAATCGCTCGTCTCAGCTAGTCAGCTAATCATTTCTAAGTTACCTTAATGGGGCTCAACTTGCTTTCCTTTTATAAAAAATTATGGAAAGCATCATTTATAATAAACATTAAATGGCTTGCAATGCTGCCGATTGACTCTSAGTAATCGTCCGAAATACACGGCCCGGCTTAAAATGGATCGTCGCTCATAGATCCCAGTTTTGGCTTGCTAGGAACATGGAAATAGTCGAAACTATAGGAACTTTGTTGAATATTGGTCATAGRCAATGCATTGTATTCTTGAAATAACTTCGAAAATATCATTTTCGTTTCGTTTCGTTTTAAAGTATAATTTGATATGATAAAGTTTGTCAAAAAAGTCTTGCGGTATTTTTATTGAATTTTCAATTGTTCATAACATTTTTTTTGATGACTCATGCCCAGCTCTTGACCAATGCTACGGCTGCTACTATGCCGGTCTCTTTCGACGAATTCAGCGATTTTATCGCAATCGACGACAGGCCTTCCGGAGCGTGGCACATCTTCGACCACCTCTACACCAGAATGAAAACGTTGAAACCATAGTTGCGCGTTGGAAATGGAAACTGTATCGGGTCCATAAACTGCACACATTTTATTGGCGGCTTGAGATGACTTTTCGCCTTTATCTTAAAAGAAACGACAATCAATCAAAGACGTGTTAGCGCGTGAAATGAGCTATAGCATGACCTGGTGCGACGGTGAAACTAGAACTACGCGCTCTCAGCGCCAACTAGCGAAAATACCGCAAGACTTTTTTGACAACCTAATATTTTGATAAAATGTGTCAAGAGATCGCRTAAAACTAGTGAGCTATGTTTTATTAACTTTTTTTATTTATGTACATTTAAAGATATTTATTTTTAGCATTTYTAAAATTTATGCTTATGTGTAATTTTCTGCATAAGCGACCGTGATAATTTTAAACTTTGTGCTCAAATGGATTAGTTCCTAGTTATTGAGTTTTAGTGTGTTTTTTGTGATTTCTGTGTGAAATCAAATTTTATGAGTAAAAGTGTGAAGTTATGAACTACCATTAAACGGGGTCAGACTGAGAAAAATGCTTACACTACAATACATACGCGCTCGTAACATAAATACATGCTACTGCGAGTACAAAATAGTAAGACTTTGTTTATAATTTCTTAATTTATTCTTTAAAATCTATGTCGTTTCCCTCAAAATAATTATTATAGGCCTCCAATCCTCGTAACAGTTGTTAAAGTCAATTTCCGTAATGCCCTTCGTTTGAGTTTACTGAAAGCCAGAAATAAAATGGAGCTAAATCAGGTTAATACGATGGTTATTGTTTGAAGATTTGGGGAAAAACTCACGAAGAACCAATGCAGTATGCATTTTCGTGGTGCAAAAACTTAGAGTTGGTCAATAATTCCGGCCTCATTTTACGAATACCTTCACGCAACGATGCATAACATTCAAGTACTTCAGTACTCAGTTTGGCTGGTCGGAAGTAATTCGGAGTATACCACACCTCCATTTTTTACCAGCTTTGACGTCGTTTTATCGGCTTCGGCTAACCTTTGCCACGATATTCAGCCGATTGATCGTCTGTTTTCGAGTCATAAGCATAGATCCAAGACTCATCGCCAGTAATAGTGGGTAGTCGAAAAAGTCTTTTCGTATTTTGTCAATAGATGTCGTTGTAGTTCTATACCTCCGGTCATACCAACACTCCATTGTGTCATACCACATAGTGTTGGAAAGGTGAGATTTTAAGCTTTATTTAACCACTAAAAAAATTAAATTCGGGGAAACTGAAAGAAAGGTACAGCTGTCCAAAAATTAGTGAAAATAATGAAGAAATTCGCTTTATTTTGAAACTTTTGTACAAAAAAGGGAAGAATACTACACAAGCCACCAAAGAAATTTACTGAGACGATACTGTATCGTTCGTGTAGCACAACAATGATTCGCTCGCTTCTGTTCTAGAAATTCCGATATTAAAGATGCATCTCGCTCTGGTCGACCTATCTTTGAAAAAGTCGATGAAATTATGGAAAATATTGGGCAGGACCCTTGCATCGCTAAGGAGCTTAACATTCATCAAACGATTTTKAACCATTTAAAAATGGCTGACTACAAAAAGAAGCTCGATGTTGAGTACCACATGAATTTGAGTTTGAGACAAATTTAATGGATTATGCGATTCTTTGCTGAAACGAAATGAAATCGAACCATTTATAAAGCGAGTGGTAACGGGAGACGAAAAGTGGATCAAATACGTCAAGAATGTGGGAAAAAGACTATGGTACAAGCGTGGTAAAGTTCAAAAAATGGTCACAAAGCCTGGATTGACTCGTAAGGTTATGCTGAGTGCTTGGTGAGATCGAAGAGGAAACATCCACCATAAGCTGCTCCAGCCTGATCGAACGATTGATTCTACATTTTACCGCCAACAACTTGTGATATAGAAGCAAGCAATCGAAAGAAAACGGCCAGAACTTATCTTCCATCAGGACAACGCTAGACCACACACACCTTTGATGACTCGGCAAAAACTGGGAGAGCTTGGGTGGTAAATTTGATGCATTCACCATATAGCACTGACCTTGCATTGTTGAACTACCATTTGTTTCGGTCAATKCAGGGAGTAAAGTTGACTTCAAGAAAACCCTGTGAAAATGACTTGTCGCAGTTTTTCGCCGAGAAAACAGAAAAGTTTTACACTAATGTYGCGAGTGGAAAAATGGCAAAAAGTGATCGAGCAAAATGGTACATATTTGGTTCATTAAACTTCATTACAAATATAAAAAAAAATATGTTGAAGTTCGATTAGAAATATGAAAAAAACAAAAAAATACATTTTCGACTACTCAACAATTTTCAAAGTTCAGTGAAAATTTACGGAATTGAAAGAGAAATTTGTGAAAATTTGGAAAATCTGGAAATACGAAAAAAAATATTTTTTCTCACTTGCAAGCAGAGATAATTTAAGTTCGATTACTCCTTCTGAAGCGATTTTAATAAATTTCAAACAGCAATTTGGGTTGCTTGTATACTATTCCAATCAAATTCTAGTACTTAATTGTAAACTGTGCCCCAAAGAACCCTTCAAAWTTTTTCCAGCAGCGTTTTATAGCGRAAATTATGCGTATTCTTTAATTRGCCTTTGGCAATTTTCGTTAGCCGGATTATTTCCACTAGTTCCCAGCTAAACATCCGCACATGTATTGCTCTGTTGATTTCCGCAAGTGCAAATAAATACATAAGAATTCGTTGATATTGGTTTGAAGAAAAGACAAGAATACAACAACATTGTTATCAAAAGTAAACTTTTCATTGCGCCTTGAGTAGCCAACCGTCTTACGCATACTCACGGATACTCACGCGTGCATAGAAATGTGCATTCGCACCGAACAATAAAACTTAATTGRCACTAAAACCAAATGGTAATTTTAAACCGGCAACTGGAAATAATAGCTGAAAGGGGAAACATTGAATTCGCAATTTTCAAATGCGAAAAGGCGGCAACAACAATAGCACGAACAACAAATGAGAAGTCAAGTCACAAAATGTAAAATGTAAAATACCAAATGCAAAATGCAAATATTTACAATCCATTGTAAAATGCGTTATCTGGATGGCGAGATGCATGCTGGTATGTGTATTCATAAGGTATAAGCATTATAGATACAAGCCATAATTTGTTTACGCATCAAAGCTATCACAGTTCGAGTTGTGGGTTATTTATTTGCTTTCATWTATTTATTTCACATTACTTCTGTTTTTGTTTTAGTTTTTGTACTAGCTCACCAAAATCACATAATACACTCACCGGTTGGCGAAGCACCACATAAAGGGTGTTTTTTTTAGATTTGTGGTTTTCAAGAAGAAATAAAACACATATAATTTTATGTTCTATTCAATATAATCTCCAGAGTTTGRTATCTAAGGYACCTGCAGGCAAATCCAGAGTCAACATCTACGTAGACAGCAATCAAGGCAGTAGCCTCGTACCGCATTTCGGTCATTCGTGTCTTGGGAAGCAGGGCAGCAATAGAAAGTGCTGCCAGAAGAAAGCAACTTCACTTCCACCGGATGGCAAGCCACATAGACATCTGAAAACGTCARCAACATTGGGAAACCCACGCATTGTCTATAGTTTCACGATTCTGATAGAAACATGGTAAMGAAAATCAAAAGTCGATGGAACGAGGTAGTCATGCAAGAGTCATGTGCAAGACGGTAGATCGGAATATATAAAATTCCCATTGGCACTCGATAGAAGAGACTGTTGGAACATGATGTGGATACTAACTAATCACTGTCTGGTGGCAGCACACGCCCAAAGAATGAGGCGTACAGATCGAGAATACTGCAGAAAATGTCAATAGCAGGGCACCAGGGAAACAATGTAGCATCTCTTGTGCACTTGTCGTGCATTGGCAAGACTGCGCTGTAAGCATCTGGGGTCTGCACAGTATGATATACTGGAGGAAGTATCGATAGTGAGGCCGCAGAGTCTATTGAAATTCGCGTGAAGCGCAGGCAGCCCAAACGATGACTACTCCTCTTGGATCTAACAAATATAGTAAACTCCATCAGGTATCGGAAAGAACTCAGCTGGTTTATTCGTGGCTTCTTGGCTTACCAGATCAACCTAACCTAACCTATGTATATTATAGACAAGAATTTAACTTCATTTTAAATATAAGGGTTTGTAATGCGACTTCACACAATTAAACAAAAGATAGTCTACTTTGCACGATCGCACGATCTTGCAGGCCACGATAACAGATAATTCGTTCACCAAAAATGTCTTTTAATAAAATGATAGCCTTTTTGACTGTAGCGCCATCATGTAGCGTCCAAAATTCATCCACAYCAACATCCTCTGTTCCCAATTGATTGTAAAATTATGGCCGGCTTCATTTTTTAAGAAATATGGACCAATGATTCCCGCTGCCCAAAGAACACACCAAGCAATGAGTGTTTTGAGGATATAATGGCGGCTCAAGAATGGCTTGTGGAGTATGAGTAGTCCAAATTTAGCAAATGTGCATTCTCCACTACAGTAAACTTGGTTCGAAACCGAGCCATGGTTGCCTGAACTACGGACTCTGCAGAGCAATTTGAGATGCCAAGGTCTTCTTCTTCCTAATGGAGGGTGGAGTCATGTGTAGAAGTTCACGCAAGTGAGTAAAGTTCTCTGAACGCCATTCACTTGGGAGTGGCCAGAAACGATTCTTTTACCTATGGCTCAARCAACTGGTCTTAGACCAAGTATTTTCTGGATAGGTTGGAAGGCGAGCAAAAGTGAGAAATCGAACCATTCCTCCCCAGGGTTCTGCGCAGGGTTTGGGGCCCACCACGTAAAAAAAAAAGTGAACAACAGCCACTGAAAGGGAACAACAGCCGATAAAAAGGGAACCACAGCCACTGAAAACCACACATCTAAAAAAAGCACCCGTTATATAGATACATACATATGTATGTATGTATGTATATATACATCAATTGATAGAGCAACCGTGAGCTGTGGCGAAAGAAAATGACATGTCGTCCCGTCGGTGTATACATCCTGTCTCTTATACACATCTAGAGCAACCGTGAGCTGTGGCGAAAGAAAATGACATGTCGTCCCGTCGGTGTATACATCCATGTCATTGTCATTATCATCATCATTACAATTGGTGAGGCCGCAGCGAGCAATCCACCAAATGCGTTTGGCCAAAAAGCAGCGTCGGCAACAATAGACACAAAACTGCTGCAGCGCTGGCAATGCCCTTCCTGCAGCCATCCATTCAGTACATTCTGCCATCCAACAAGCCTTCCAATAGGCAATAAGATAACCATAGAAGATAGACGGCAAGAAATTCTGCGAAAACCAGGAACTGCTGAGCTGGAGATGCATCTTCGGCACATAAATGTAAGTGTGCGTATGTGTGTTTGGAGCGGATATACGAGTGTAGTTGTATGCGTCAAACTAACGCTCGTCGCACTGGGCGCGCAACATCAAAGCCTCAAAAATGCTGGTAGAAATTGGGCTTTGCGGCAAGCAGGCGCAACGGAAGGGGTAAAGATGGGCAATAGCTGAAGTGGTTAAGTGGCGGTAGGGTGTAAAGCGCACTAATACTACATGGAATACATGGAAGAAGTCGTAACTGCGCGCACGCGCGGTGTCACAGTGCAATGCGTTGAATGCAATAAATGCTTTCTTAGGCGCAAACACAAACACACAAAGGAAAATATACATATACACACATACATATGTATGTATGCATGTTTTGCACGGCAGTTGGCAATAGTAGCCATTCGAAGTAGACTTTTTTTATAGCAGGTAATGCAATTGCAAATTGGAACTAAAATCATTATCTGATGCGGCGTTGACGCGCTGACGATTAACTTGACGAATTGTGACGATGTGTGGAATGAAAGGAACAGACGACGAAGCACGACAATTAAAATTGGGCAGAAAAGCAATAAACTATATAGAAATGCAATTAGGTGTTTTAAAAACTGCGCATGCGTCAGGGTTAGTGCCGATGTAGTGTATAGAAAAATAGGCTTTTGACCAGTTTAAGAAGAGTTGACAACGTCAAGCAATTTGAAGAGCTGGAGTGTAAATTATTTTCGACAGAGCCACCCAAGTACAAAAGAAACGATGTTCTAAAGTTATTTAAGAGTTAAGACGCATCTAGAGGTTGCAAATTAATGACATACTGATATAATTTCAACTCACTCTTAAACACCAATACCAAAAAAAAAAACAAAAAAAAAAACAAAAAAGAACTGGACAAAGGACTGTCAACTTTTACTGTCAAATTACTTTTTTGGTCGTAGCGATTATCTAGATCCTGTGTGGGGGGAAAGCAACAAGTTAGCTGTCATCGAAACTTACGGTAGAACCAGGAGACTAGCTGTTATGACGGGTTCGGACCAAAGGAAGAGGGGTATTAAATGAGTTCAGGGATGTTTTTCTAACGGTACAATAATRAAAMCCGACAAGCAGTAAGGAACCCAAGAAAAAAAATCCTAGAACTTTGCAATATTTTACTTTCCTAAACGAAATTTACGCCGACCCTCTTTACCAAAGAAAGGAACTGAACCCGAGATACTAGGTATTACTTTGGATAGTCTRTACTTTCTTACGCAGTTAAAAACATGTGGAGACGAAGAGCTCGGAATTGATGGCATATTCTCGAAGGTGAACGGCTATCACCCCGACTTTTCTCACTTCCTCGCTGCACGGAACTTAACACTCTAACTACACAGCGACTATTCACAAACTGGACGAAGGAGTATAGACTTGACCTTAATATTCCAGTCGATGGCATTAAGATTCCGACTGTCAATAATCTTAAAATTTTTATGTGACTTTCGACAGTCTGTGCTCCTTCACTTACCATACGACCGCGATTATTGCCAAAGTACAGAGCAAAATCTTGTAGCCGCTAGCCGGAAACACATGGGGAAAGGACAAAGAAACATTATTGGCAACTTATAAGGGAATCGGCCGACCGGTCGCCTGTATGCAGTGAAATACAAACAAGGAAGCACCCAACTTCTCAGAACCTGTCTCTTATACACATCTAGATGTGTATAAGAGACAGCAATTAGCAGTGGTGGCAATTAACAGAATCATAAAACTGATTTATGTATCTTGATAGCTGACAGACTTATGTATACATGTAAACACATCCATATTATATAACGAATGTAAGAACCTGTGTTAATACCGGTAGCGCAGAACCACCCTCAAATCTGTCAAAAAGAATACTTATTGTTGTTTTTGTAACGGCAGAAAACATTTCCCAAATAATTTTTGGATTTCAACCGACTTCGTCGTACCGGTAATTTAATCTAAAGCCTCTCTCTCTCTATGGTCTAAACTCGTCTAAATAGCTTTCTAAATTTTTTAGAGGTTCTTTAGTTAAAAGAAGTCGTTGACAAACTCCAAATTCAATCGATATGATGTTGTGTAATTTACAGTACAACAACAACAAGCTCAGTACATGTATATTATTATTGTTTTTTTGGTAATAGCAAAAAACGAAAAAAAAAGTTTGTGGAACTTGAAAACCCCATTACTGTAAACTGCTATCAAAATCTATTTCAATAAAACTTTATTTGAAACCGGCGTGCAAGCAATATCATTTGCGCCACGATTTCCTTTGCTAACTGCACTGTTACACAGCGCTAACCCAACGGCTGCAGAGGAGTCACTCAACTGGATTGAAACACATTTAATAGCTCAAAATGACTAATTAACTTCTCCACACAACCACACACACACACACACATACCTGTCTCTTATACACATCTAGATAAAAACCGACAAGCAGTAAGGAACCCAAGAAAAAAATCCTAGAACTTTGCAATATTTTACTTTCCTAAACGAAATTTACGCCGACCCTCTTTACCAAAGGAAGGAACTGAACCCGAGATACTAGGTATTACTTTGGATAGTCT
>NW_017537345.1:183052-195425 GCF_001853355.1 Bactrocera latifrons
TGCATATACATACATATGTATATATGTATATATGCTGTCTCTTATACACATCTATAACAGAATCATAAAACTGATTTATGTATCTTGATAGCTGACAGACTTATGTATACATGTAAACACATCCATATTATATAACGAATGTAAGTGCGTAAAGAGATTAGGATGGAAATTCTTCATACTCATATGAGCTCATGATAGTAACCCTTAACGCATACAAATTTTGCAATATTGTTGTTATATTGTATATGCTTATGCTTAAAAATAAGAAATTTGAAATTACATCACTATATTTGCAATAGGAAAAATTGTGTTTGGCATAATTTCGGGAAACCACGGTGCTAAAAGCCCTCCGTAGTGCATAACTAAGTACTAGTTTCAGCTCAGAATTACTTCTCAGGAAATATTAAAGAATAAAGTAGTTTTATACATGATTGGTGATGTTATTAATAATGCGAGCCTAGAAGTATGCAATGTAAGACCGCAATATGATTTTTTTTTGCGTTATGCGCATGGAAAGCCAGACGTAGAGTAAAATTATTTAGTGCGACATATTAAGAATTATTGATTTAAGACYTCATTAAATTAAGTTTCTTCAAAAGCAACTGTTTTTTAAGAAATTTCGTGTCAATATGAACACGTCGTATCCATGCCATAGATATTGATAATTGCTAAAATATATTGTATGTATGTATGTAAGCATTTTATTCACACTCTGCGCATATAACTATTTACATCTATGTAATTTTATGTGCATACATATGCAAATATACGAACTACATGTTGTAAGTCGCCGTGTTTGTGTAATTGCAAATTACAAATTAATGTCTGTCAAACTGCTTAACAAGCTTAAATCTGCGCAACACGCTAACTCTCACGTACAAAAACAACACAATGCTAGTAGCATGTCAGTAGATTATAGGGAACCACCAATTCACAGAACAAAACATATAAATAAAATATATGTATGTATGTAGGAAACGCGAAATAATTCGCCACGACGAAGACGACTTACACGTAAACTGGAGCTGGCTTTGTGGCTGTGGCTTTTGTATTGTGAGAGATGTTAAGCATAACGAAAGAGAAATGGGAAACAGCTACGGCAATTGCAATAAATGTCAATGTAGCAGCTCGTTCGTTGCACATTTGCAATTGCCAAAAATAGTGGAATGGTTAATAAACGYAAAACCAAAAAGTGCACTGTAAAACGGTAACCAGCAGCGTGAAAGGTACGCGATGCCGCCTTGCAGTTGTGATTTCACATTAACATGCATATACATACATATGTATATATRTATATATGTGTGTACATACAGCAACTTGGGTTGTGCTGGTGGCATTTAGCGTCGCTGTTGTTATAAGTRAACAAATAGAAATAAGTGTACGCAAAAGGAGCATTTTATCGCAGATTAGAGGCAAATGCCCATTTTGCTAAAGAAAGGTCAATAAAAATGGGCAGTTGAGCTTCTTTTTTGGACTGTAGCGCGGTCACAATTCTTACTTGTTTTCTGCGAAATTGATTTGGCGCACATTGTTTTTTTCACGCTTTTTTGTTTTGGTAACATTGCTTGTTATGTCCACATTATAGGTGCAGTGTACGTTTTAGCCGTTTGGCTAKCCTGCAGCTTTTTCGTTATTTGGATGTGAAATGCAAATACTGAGATTCCCACGAATACTAACGGTTCATGTGTAGGATCTATTTTAATCATGTATTTATTTGAGCGTTGTTTTGCTATGGACCAGCAGGAGATGCTGACTTACAAGGAAAAATAAACGTGTTGTAAGTTTGGCTCATGTTGGGTAGTGAAATTCGTTCGCTCGTTTCGATTACAAATACATAATACAGCGAATACTTTTTATACACGTATTGACTTTATGGCGCATCTTATAAGCACCGAAAAAGAAATGCTGTCAACACAATTGCATTTATTATTACAGTATCCTGCTTGTTAGTTTTAGTGTAAAATTAATTTTAAACATTTATCAGCACTTACCTTCGGTTTTGGTGTATGGCAAATGTTGTAGGAGCCTAACATTTGTTCGTCATCGTGGAGATCTTGGCTAGCACTRTTTGCATCGCCACCACCAACATCATAGTCATCAATTACAGCACTATCTTTTACGCCATATATAGCTAGTGGATTCGAGTCTACGGACGGTGCGTATATTGTATTTGTGCTTGACGTAGCGTAACTGACGCGCTTGCGATTAGCCTGTGCCAACTCTTTGTCACGCTTTGCCTGAAACACTTTACGCTCAAATTCTGTTAAATTTTCCACTGATGGCTCGGCACCATTTAGATTTGATATGCTAAAAGCCATCCACTGTTCCACGAATTCAGCAGCGTCATCCAAACAGTAGCTGGCACACAGTTCCAACGCTGTTGTATATGGAGTTAAATAAAAATAGTAATATTAGCAGTGCTGAGCATGTGCTAATAAGAATTTAACTCACATTTTGTGATTACATCTTCGTTGGCCTCTACACCCATTTCTTCGAATTGTTGCTTGATTTCCACATCCATATTATACTAATTTTTATTATTTGCGGTATTCAGTGTTATAAACAAATACAAAGTTGACAAAAATATAAYGTCGACGAATTGTATAAACACAATTGTTTTCCTAATTCACTGATTTTGTTTATTTCAATTGTCAAATAGCAGGGGAATTTCGCGCCAAAAACACAGCTGTTCGATGTCATATTGCTAAAGCTATATTGACAGCGACATCTCTGTATTCGTAGCCGAGTTAACATTAACATCAATTTCAAAATGAAATTTRTGATAAATATTCGTTTTTTTTCTTTTCTTTTGGATAGATTTAATTGTACATACTACATAAGTTATTGTCAAAACTATGAGCTTACAACAGCTCATACAACTACAGAAATTATTATTGTTTTGTTTTTAATTTCTAAACAATTGCAATGGCTTTGATGACGTTACGAATATTGCGTATGTCCATGATCGTTGTCAAGGAATTTACACAACCTGTTAAAAAATTGTTTGTAAATATCGCGCAACGCAATACATTTTTTCGCAAATATATTATAAAACCTCCCGCCCGTGGTATGTAAATACATAAGAATATTTATCCAGTTCTCATTCATTGCTTTTTGAATTACAAGGATACTATTGGTGTGAGAAATCTCTCCATAAGCTCATATCTAAAGATACGCAATTGGAACAACTAACCGAAGAAGGAACCATTGATTTAGGTGCAGCAATATGGGCGGAGATAGTCGTTTTTTTAGGATGCTCAAAAGTTTTACTTGTGGAAACGAATAAGTAAAGAAATAATTTTTTTTTTATACAAACATAGTAGACAGATTGAATTGAAAATTTACATTTTCTTATTATTTAGGCAAATAAAGCAGAAAGAAATGGCAGAAGAAGAATTAATTAAACGGGAACGAAATATAAATGAGTCGGTGGAAATTTTGCAGAATATGTTAAATTTACAGGTTATTTATATTGAACAAATAATAGTCGCCCTTGAAGAACTTGGTAAGTTTTAATTTAATATATGTATGTAAATATGTAAGTGCATATCTTAAAATTCTGACTCCGCCTGATTCTATAATAGGAAAACCAATCAAACGTATTCCGTTTACGCCAAGATAAAACATTAACCTCAAAATTAAACAAAAACCAAAATATTGCTCGCGTCTCTAAKAAAGAATTACACATACCTAAGGAGTTCTTATTTTATATACACATTCGGTAAACTTCTCAATATTTAAAGAGTATTTTGTTCTTAAAATTTCGATCGTTAACTTATTTGGAAAAAATGGTGTTAATTACATTACCAATTTTAAAGTTGTGTTTGCTGGGTATGCGGCAACTRTCACGTCCAATTAGTAATTTCGTACGTAAGGAAGCAAAAAAAAGCGAAATATTTCGGAAATACATTTGTATACCACCCGCTCAGTGTGAGTAATTGCAGTAAAATCCTATGTATGCGAAATATAAAATAATCTCTCTTTGGCAGGTTTTCACTGGTGTGAAGTTACGCTAAAGATGTTGCTATTGAACTTAGGTCGACCGGTGAAGGTGGTGCCACTCAACGAAACAATGGCACTTGAATTGGGCGCTGAACTATTGGGTGAATTAATTGTATTCTCAGTTGCCGCTGCGGGTTTGATTTTTGAAACGAAGAGGTATATACATACGTACGTAGTTATAGTTTAACAGTTGATTGATAATTTTTCGATTGTACAACTATTATATATCTAAGGCAAGCTAAGAAAAGAGATTTTGAAATGAAAAGTGTGAATATCCATAGTATTGATCTAATTGAAGCAACAAAGGTATTAGAATACCGACAGCAGAAGCAAAAAATGTATATTCAGGAGATCGCACAAGCTTTGGCCGAACTAAGTGAGTATGTCAATTGTAGTACAAACACGAAAGAAYGTTACTTCAGTTGCAATGAAGTTAGCATATCGTTTACAATCAAAAAGCTTCCATACATATTAAAACTTTTTTTTATTTACTACAGATAGTCCCATCAATATAAACGAATTGGAAAAACGAAAAACTGTGCAAGAAAATAACGACAAACTATTTGAATATATGCTATGAATATGAATAAAACCAAAAATCCTCTTTATATAGTCGTATGTATAATAAATTATAGTAAATTTAAAATTCCCTTTTGTTTGCTGTTGTTTTTGCGGTAAWTCACATCAAAGAGTCGAGAATTACGTAAATTAAGAACTCTTTAGAGAAGTGAGTCACAGATTAGAAGCTGCTCCCAAATGTCTATAATTTTTTCATAATGAAAAAAATTAATTGTATGTACATTCTTTGCTATGCATAATATTTTCATATGGTAATAAACTCAATAATCCAAAGACTCAAGTTCTGTACAAATAACACTTCGCTGATTAACAAGTTTTTGCTCTTAGCGTGTTGCTCAGCTCGGCTTTGCTTATTGTGCGGACTGATTTGTCTTTTTGTTATCTCTCTCTCGACGCGCATCCAATTGGGGGGATCTTTTTAGATTGAAGCTGTATAATTTCATTTGCTTTATTCTCTGGATGTAATGCTGACTTTCGCCAAACTTCGAGTTTGTTTATCAACGAGCGTCGTGTAGTGCAGACGATTTAAAGCCAAACAAACTCGTTTACAGTGTTTCATGCACTTTTGTTAACTAATTTCGTGTATCGATAGCACATTTCGACAATTTTGCGAAATATTCACCTTAATTTTATAAAGAAAATATTCAATAAAGAAAATGAAAAGCGCCATATTTGTTTTTGTATTTTGCGCTGCTACAGTGATCACACATACCTCTACAGAGGTAGTATATCCAGAACCAATTCTATTGGAAAAGGAGAAGTCAAACGCGGCAGTGAGTATGAATTGATGTTTTATAATTAATTAGTAGTATCCGTGATATACATACATATCTACAATACAATACAAAGCTTATATTCGGGCGTTCATATACATATGTATGTATGAATGTACTATCTTGYATTTGTGTACAATATGCATATTGTTTAATTGATGCGTGATCGGTGAATAATGTAAGGAAGGTGATAAAAATAATACAAGTGAGAAAACAAGGAAAAAATTCTAAACTCTAATACCAAAAGTTTCCATGCAAGAACCAGATTTTGATCGATCTGTTTGTATGACAGCTGTGTGATATACTGACCCGATCGCAAMAATTTGTTTGGAGATTATAGCWTTGGAAAATAATTCATGTTAAATTTCGCGAAGATGTATTGTCAAATAAAAAAGTTGTTTATGCAAAGTGTAGATTTTCATTAAACGATTTGTATGGCAGCCAAATGCTATAAAGGCAGTTTCCACAAATGAACGGCTTCTCGGAGAGAAAAGTACATATGCRAATTTCAGAGCGWTATCTCAAAAACTGAGGTTCTAGTTCGTTTTTTTTATAGGATTTTTAAAATTTACTTCTGGAAGTTAAGAACTTCGTGGCAAACTTAACAAAYCTGAAACTGATCAGGGTATAATAGAATCATATGAGGTCTTGATTGTTTGCAACAGCAATCAATACCTTAGAAAACCTTACGAAATTTTCCTAATTAAATTTAATTCATTACACATCTAAAAACCACACACGAGACTRGCTTTTCCAATTACATATTAAAATTGTTGCCCTTAATGTGCACCARATTGGAATAACCCTAAAGCATGCTGATAAGAATCTATTTCTAAATATTATTACATAGAAACACAACAACATGATTATTTATAAGAATTTAAGTTTCTTCGAAATCTAACAGAAAGCATTACTTAACGAGATTTTCTTTTTTAAAAGGGGCGCATTCCGCACTACTCTCCATCCCGCTGTAAGTCTAATGAGCTGCTTTACCCGGGCGATCATGCTGATGACTGGATTTGCGACTGTGCACCAGGTAAGATAAAATCGCTCTTAGCATTCAATTATCAATCTAAATGCAAATACTTTTTTTCTTAGGTGCATTATACTATCCCGACTCGGATTCCTGTCATCCCGCCTTCCGGCGTGGTCCTTGTGAAGCCGAGCACATGCTTATTTTGGCACACAATGCAGTTTTACCCCAATGCATAAAGAATGATTGTAAAGTAGATGGTTTGGTGAAAATTAATAATGTCTGCTATCAGATTGGCGGTTCTGCGCCATGTCCAAATGCTCAATTGTCGTACGTGCTAGGTGTAAATACCTCGACATTGATGTTGGATTGCATAAAGTTGTCGATTTCTGTGAAGACGCGCGTAAGCTTACTGGATGATGATGAACCGGATTATGACCTGAGCAAAGTTGATTTGTGTGCGCGTGGCTCGCAACGATCGATAGAAGGCACTTGTACGCCCAGCGYTAAAACAGAGTGAAATCCTGATAGAATGCCACGAATTTACAATAATAAAAAGTAGTGTATTTTTTTATATACTCTTCACACAATAATAGTTTATAGTTACTTCATGTGTACAAAATTTGACCTTTTCTTTAAAACTGAACTAAACAATAATATTAATTCAACATAATTTACTTTTAATTACAACTCTATACATGATTTTCAATATAACCTCAAATTAATTTGATACTGCAGCATTAAGCTTACTTTTCTTAAGCGCTTTGGTTTGACCGCTTTCAGTTTCAGTTACTTTCACATCTTCAAAAGCTGTCTCCTCATTTGGCAAATCATCCTCTTCGGTTATGGCCATGTTTTCATCCGCGGCTGCTTCCAGTTTTAACAAAGTGTTTTCCAGWGATGCCACGAATACACTTTCACTATATTCGGGCCATTTTCGAAATTGTGTGAATAATGTCAGCATTTGACTTGCAGATAGATCACCGAATTGTGTGTAAATGTTCATATTCGGATAAAAATTCCGATTGCTCATGGTGGTGCAACGTGTTGAGTATTGCGGCAGTTCTACATCATCCTCATCTGGATAAAGAKGCTTTAATGTTTCTGAAGGCAAGTTCTTAATTATTAGACGTGGTCCACAGCCTGGTACCCATTTTCTAAAACAAAAATTCTTCACGTTTATTACTCTAGTAATATAGTATACACCTAACTTACTCTAGATTTGGTATTATCCGATTCCGACGGCTAACACAGTTCTGCTTGACAAAGTACCAAAGTGGTTGCAGGTCTTCGATCGGACAAAGATCAAAGAAGTTTTGACGTGGTACTATTCGTACCAAATATAARTACTCGGGATTAATAGATTGCACCTGTAGCATTAAAATTGAAAAATTCAATCCATATACCATATGAGTTTTTATTATTTACCTTTCTAAGACGACTACCTTTAATGGGCTTATGTTCGATTTGATTTGGYAGAAAATGCTCACGTGGTAACTTCGCGATGAAGCGGTATTCAAAGAGCATTTGAAAAAGCATGGATATTGATCTATATATCATATAGCCCACATCATTATTGCAGGTCAAATGCTGTAAGATAGCTTTTAGTAGTAGCGTTAAATAAATATAGTGAACAGACTCACTATGTAGATGGGCGGTGGTACTGCAAGAAACATTTCCATYCGTCCCCAGCTGAACATACCATTTTGAAAAATGATAGAATTCACAAGATGTTTAAAGAAATTGTAACAGCCCACGGCACCAAACAACAAAGCGCTGGGATCTATTAATATTTAGCAATAAAAATATTTATATGTATATTTKGTTTTTGTAGTGATAAAATTTGTACAATCTACCTTCATTGTGTTCGCGTTTTGGCAAATCAGATAACATATCCGCAACTCGGGTGCCATTATCCATTCTGTCTTGAAATGACAACTTCCATAAACTCGTCAAATCATTGTGCTTCACTTTTACACGTTCCGGGTAGAGTGCATGAAAATCATGTAGCCCAGGAAGAAAATGCTCCATCGCCTCTATGAGTATAATTTTTTTTAAACGGTCATCACGATTCAGTAGTTTGCGTGTAAATAAACCAATACCCGGATTCATTTCAATAGCGGTATCACATTTGGTTTGTTGCATAAAAGGCTGAATGGCATTGTCTATTTGTTCAACCAATTGGTCATCCGCTATATAGAAATGCGCCGGAATTTTGTGCCTTTTGTTGAATAATTTCTCTGGAAACAAATTCGCGTGTCGGGAATTTTTGTGTACGAAACGTCGTATATGAAACATTATTTCAGTAAGCGCCATTTGCAGTTTTTTAGAATATATTTATTATAAATGCATGTGTTCTATGCAAAACAAAGWGAAATTAAAAGCGTATGGAAATAAACAATATTTACGAATGGTCCTGAAAATAAAATCGCCAAAACCGGACATTTGGTGTGCAGTACGACATCTACTGAGCGTTAGTTGGGTTGATGAAAATTATATATGCACAATTTTTAACGCAACAAAATAAATTTCCTTGAAGAGTTTACATTAGTTTTAATAAAAATTAGTTCATATTAATGCAAAAAAAAACATTTTTTTTATTAGAAAAATCATAAACATTAACAAAACTAAGGGAATATTTTGTTTTGCCTAATTGCAGAGTTGTTTTTAAAAGTTCCTAAAATAACATATTAAGTAAGGTAAAATTGTAAAGTTATTCATCGAAAAAAAATAAATAAAAACCATCTAAATTACTACTAATATTATATGATTATTTTATTATAAAAATAATTTTGCACAAAATAATTTTGAAATATTTTAAGTACATTTTTCAAAAGAAGTTGCAGACTAAAAGAACTTAAAAACACAACCCTGCTTGAAGAGTGGTAGGAGAGAACGTAAAGTGTTAATACGTTCTCCCCATAAACTACAAACGAAAAAGACTTCGAACGTCGAATTGTAGTGTTAGCGGAAAAATAAACTCAATGCACTTTTCAATACAACTTTAAAAAATAGTGAATTAAAATAAGTTGTGAAAATTAGATACGTGCAAAAGTTACTTAAAGTGTTAAATAATTAATTAATCTTTATTTCAAACCAGTGGGTAAAGCATAAAGTAAATAATTTAGTGAAAAAATAATACGGCTTGTGATCGAAGTATGAAAGAAGGTGTGAAAATCAATAACAAAGCAAAATCAGGAAAAAGTGCATTTCTACTGGAGCGAATTGGTTAGTTGTTACAATTGGATAKTGTTTATTTCAAAGCAATACGGTCAGTGTTAGTTCATAACTAATTGGAAAATATTAAATCCTAATAGAAATGTTCAAAGTGTGTAGCTAATAAAAGCCTTCGATGTGCGGGATAAGTCAAGATTAGCTAACGCGTTTTTTCAATCCGGTACGGGCGTTGGTATGAGTATTCTTTTAATGAGAACAACCAGTCCGTGAGTTTGGTTATTTCATTGTGTTTCAACAATACTTTTGTTGTTTTTCACAATGTTCGTTGCGTCCCGGCTTCTGTGATGTGAATTAATTATTTTTCATTTCCCCTATGTATTTGAATGAATTGTATAAACGTCTAATGACGGTGCTTTGTTGCGTTGCATTGTAATGTTTTCCAGCTAAAGAAACGCAGATATTACCATTACTTTATAATTTCTATTAGAAGTTAAAAAAAGCGAAAAGCACAATTTATGTAATAAACAAAAAGCCAACAAAATCAAAGTGATTTGACCAAAGCGTCACAGTCTTAAAAGCAAAACTAAATAAGTTCAAAGCAGAACCACCAACTTGTTTTGCTTATTGGACGAACAAATGAAGTGGTGATTCATTGTCGTATAGTCAACTACTACGAACGTTTGTATTATTCATGCGCTACGAAACTGGGTAAAAAACAGGCACTGTGTCAACCAATAACAAAAACGGGTAGTGGTCTACTATATTGTGGTCCGGTATATTTTATACAATATTACGACATAAAACAACAAACTTTTGCAAGATTCTGGTTTGCGGCCACTTCTTTTGATTTCTGTGTGTAAACTCACTACTGTAAAGACTTCAGTTGCCACATTCATACAATATGGACGTTGCATCGCGAGGAGGTAAGTGTTAAGATCATGTCTCACACAATGAAAGCCTTTCTATATTCAAGTTAATTATAAATTATAGTACTGGAAAAGTTTATATGCGTATGTATTTTATAACTTAAAAACCGGTTTATTTAAAGTCGTTTTCATTTATTCCCAAATTAAAAATTTTGAATTTGTCAACTGAATGAAGATGCTTTTTTAGAGATAATATTTTTTTTTTTTGTCAAATAATATTTATTGTTGCGCAATTTAGTGGTGGGTAMTTAATACATACATACATATATAAAAATTAATAATCTATGCTTCCTTTAGGTAATTTTAAGCAATGTTTGATATGTATAACTTTTAAATTTGGATTTTTTGTATTATTGTAGCTGCTGAAAATGTGTTCCTCAAACAAGTTTGCAATAAATTCCAAAGATATTTTCCTCAATAAAATTTTATAAATTTTGTTGGATCATCGGCGACTAAAAAATTTTAAGTGGTTATTGTATTAATATATCAATATCTATTTCAATGCATAATCACTACAAATATRTTCACTTCAATCGTTGACCTAAATATGTCAATATATTGGTCAAAGTGTTTCTATTTTGGCTAAACACCTACGTACATACATACCTTTGTACGTTTAAATGGCAACTGTTGTGCCACAAACAAGTTTTTGTTTATTTGTAAATTCGGTCAGATGTCATATCCATTTGTATGCAAATACATATCCATACATAATATATGATATGTGGACAAGTAGATGTACATTTGCAAGCATGCAATGATTTTTGAAGCAACTGTGCGCGCCCAAATGCATATGAATCAACTACATAATTGCAAAATATTGACGCAATAAAATCTGTGAACATGTTGTTGACTTCGATTGCGATTATGATGTACACATTATGCATTTATTTGTAATTTTATACTTAGACACACGTATGAAAGTAAACAATAAATAAAATGTAAACAAGAAAATATGTAACTGTTGTTGTATTTAAAAAAAATATAGTTTTATAAAATTGAATATTATTTTTATTCGAAAATCACGTACGGAATACGCTATTCCAAAAATTTTATAAATTTAAAAATTGTTTCATCAAGTGGTTTAAATTTTATAACCATATTAATTAACATTTGGGGTCTTTGGGTCTAACCTTTATATACAGGTCAAGGTCTGCCACAGTAACGATTTTTTACATTTCCAACAACAAAATATATCAAGCAGTTCACGCCAACCTAATATTTTCTATTTACCTTGATTTTAATCGAAGTTTTTTAGCTAGTAACTTATATWTCCTGCTTGAGTTGCTTAAAAAAATATTTGTTTTATCATCAGCAGTTTTAAGTAATGAAATAAGTTCTTTTCTTTCGCCTTGACGAATAGTCAAGGTAGGTAAGACCTCACATCATATCTTATCAACAATACTTAGGCTGATAAATAAAAATAAGTATGAACACAGGCAAAAATAAAAAATTAAATTTATAAGCATACATACATTTAGTATGTAATACACATATTTATGTTATCTTATAAAGCCCTCACATCATTTCATTTACAAAAGATGACGATAAGGTAACACCGCTAATTTGACCATTCCAACGACAGTCGGGTCTACGTAACCCGGATTTTTATCCGGCCAAGGACTGTCAACTCGGCAGAATTCTGCCGCTACAACAATAACAACAACAACCGATAATTTGACAGTTTGTTACTCTTTTGTTAATGTTGAATAAATATAATTGAACAATAAGTTAAATATTGAATTAAAGGTATTTTTGCATTATATTATATACATAATAGGGGTATTCGCTTGCAAGATTGCAGATTGCAAAAATACTATACCGAAATATACAAAGGGCACGAGAKCACCCATTGCAGAATGTAGTGATATATGAACGGCTGATTCGATCAATTTATTGTGAATGACTATTATGCATGGCTATTGTGAATTGGCGTACCTTCT
>NW_017537345.1:195585-200758 GCF_001853355.1 Bactrocera latifrons
CATTGCAAATAACTTTCTGCGTGTGTTTGTTGTAGTGCCGGTGCACCAAGAGGAAATATATGCAATTCTTGCAAGGGCAAGCGAATACCTCTAATGTAAAATAAACGTGTAAAAAGCGAATTAGTGAAGTGATTGTTCATATTGCACCACCATGGGTTATACTTAGATAAAGTACTAACTGGCCTAATTCTTTCTGGTTCCAACTAAGTTTTTTTTATTTATTGATTATTAGTCCTATGGGATGAAAGTATATAGTAGTAAGCGCTTTTAACTAAATTGGAATTCGTTATAGTAGAAATCCCTAGCAAATGTTTATATACAAATTTGTCTTTAGATTTATTTGCCACTTGCACTGCAGTGTGCATTTCAAAATGAATCACGCTTACCGGTTAAACTATGAATATGTAGATAAGCATATAACAATTCACTTGTATGTAAATATTTGAATAGATTACTTTTGTACATTTGCGATAAGCCTAAATCATCTTGATGCATGCCACACCCTCGGTTTCGCCATCGCCTGCTTATGCCTCTGTGTGGGTTATTTCGGCGCGCTTTTCCTTCACTTGCGGCAAGCTTGCAAATCTCGCAAGTAAACACAACTWACATACATACTCACGTAGATTAACATACATATGTATGTACAAATTTTTTTTACATACACACGAATGTATGTATTACATATGTATATATATTACCATGTAAGTAAGTATAAAAACAATTTACCAACTTCATTGCGTTTTGCAACCGGCGTTCGTGTTGGCCGTGACGTGAATGAACTCTCTAACAGCGGGCCGCGATTTTGTCGGTTTTGTTAGGCTRAGATGTGCKGCGGCCAGTGCAGTACATGCGCCGCGGCGTGTACYCGCGTCGTATGTGTATGAACAACTTTATTATGCCAAAGTTGTCGCACATTGGTCGGGATGATGACGGGCTGCGTCGGCACTGCCAAAGCCTGATCGGTGCGCCGTGGCCAAGCCCGCTTGCTTGATTGCCTGCGCATTCGTATGATTCATTCAGGGCTGGAATRGACGTACGTACGAATTATGCGCGTAATCGCAAAGTAAAAATGAAGGAACAAAGCAACTCCAAATAAAYAGYGCATTGAAGTAACAGTGATATATGTAAAAGAAAAAGAATAACAAAGCGAAAATGTCGTAAAGTTATATATTTTTTTAGCCTTTTTGTTGTATGTTTTGAAGTGTGTGTGTGTGTATTTGTAGGTAGGGCGCCACCGGCATTATTATTATTGTTCATTTTTCATGTATAAAAATCAGCGGAATGAATTTAGCGATAAGAAGGGAATTAAATATATTATATTGCATTATGTGCCACCGCAGAGTGTGCATACGTAGAATTCGAATGAATCAAAGTAAATCTGAGTCACACACCTAATTCTATATTGCCGAATATGTTTGTGTGTAAATTGTTACAAMATTTTTTTTTTTTTAGGKGAAAACAGGGAATTTATTTTCGGCTGCATAGTAGCTTTAGGTTCAATTTTCTCTAACAAGTGCTTGAATTTGATGGAACAGTTTGTATGGCAGTTAAATGCTATAGTTTTCCGATCTGAACAATTTGTTGGGAGAATATAGCGATGTCTCGAATAATCGTATACGCCAAATTTTGTGATGATATCTTGTCAAATATAAAAGTTTTTCATACAAGGACTTGATTTTAATCGATCACTTTGTATGATAGCTATATGCTGTAGTTGTCCGATCGGAACAATTTCTTCGAATATTGTAGCGATGCCTCATAAATAAAATATTCCAAATTTCGTGAAGATACCTTGTCAAATATAAAAGTTTTACATACAAGGACTTCAGTTTAATTGATCAGATTCTATGATAGCTATATGCTATAGTTCTCCGATCTGAACAATTCTTTGGTAGATAATAGTGATGCTTCATATAATAAAATATTCCAAATTTCGTGAAGATACCTTGTCAAATATTAAAGTATTGCATACAAGGACYTCAGTTTGAATGATCAGTTTGTATKGCAGCTATATGCTATAGTGGTCCGATATCGGTGATTCTGACAAATAAACAACTTGTTAGGGAGAAAGAAATGTATGAAAAATTCCAGATCGCTACCTCAAAGACCGAGACGCTAGTTCTCATGTATACAGACAGTTAGAYGGGCAGCCGGATATACAGACTAGCTTGGCTAAATTGACTAATATCGTTACGCTGTTCATACATACATATATTTAAAAGGTTCTCCGAAGTTCCCTTTTGCGTATTACAAACATCGTGGCACAGTTATTATAATATATACAGGTTAAAGAGGAATAACATAAAGCAAGGCTTCGATTATTATAGCCTTAGCTTTGAGTTTCAAAAGCTTCAACTGTAACATTTAAAAATTGTCTTACAATTTTATTAAGTCTAATTGATTAATGTTTTACTTTTTTACTACTGGACTATTGGTCTCGCTACCCACTATCTCTATCTCCCTCTCTCTCTTAGTCACTTTTTTCTATTAAATAAAAAATAATAATTTTTTTAAATATGTTATCTTATCTTTTACTTCACTGAATTCAGTCCCTCTAACATTTACTYAATTACTTATCGTAGTTTCGCAGATTTTAAAGCGTTGAAATTTGCCAATGTTGTTATTATTACAAAATTACCCGGACTTGATAAGAACAAATTGATTCAATAAAATTTGTTGTTATTTTCTATTATTTGTTTAATAAAACTTTCTATATGTATTCAAAAATATTTAATAATCCACACTGCACAATACAGGGTAGCTGATAATAGCTTCTTTAGAGCGGAATAGTCAAGAGTTTTGGAAATGTTTCCATTAGAGATAAACTACAACGGTCAAGCACACGTTTGGAAAAGTAATAAATATACAACCGTTTAGAAATTTGCGTCAATAATATTAATTATCGCTCTAAAGAGAGAGAGATCGCCGTAATAATACTAATACGCCTTGATCAAATTTGAGCCGGACTAACAAAAAACTACACTACACTACGCCTACAAAATAATCTGATTTCCCGGTTACTTGGCTTAAAGGCTTCGGCGTGGATAACGCTCAGTGTCTTCATGTTGCTTTTTTTTTTTTTTTGTTTTCAGTTTGATTCACTTTTGGAGGGTCATTCGCTAGATTTTTCGACAGTTTCGACGTCATTTTCTCATACCCACGACTGGTCATTAGTATGTTCCTTTTGATGAGTGTAGGATCCTCAGATACCTTGTCGAGCAACTMTTTTACAACCTCACTTCCAAGTCGATTCTGGCATTAGTACACTTGTTACCCGAAATATTAATTAAAATGTGTTGAGTCGATCCATAAGAGAGTTGTGAGCTTCTGCTCTCTCCCTGAACCCACGGGACGGTATTGAAGCATTATTTCTAAAATTTGAGGCATGAGGTAAGTTTTGTTGATCTTCACTGACCAAAATATGTCTGAAACATCYTCTAGCCGTTCTCTTTCAGTGGAAACAAAAAAATTCTACTTAACTCGTTGCTAATTTTTTTCTCCATTAAAACATCGCCAGATAAACTTTTAGCGTCTTAAAGAGACAACTTCCACACACACACTATTTGATATATGGCGACCAATCTTCAAAAAATTTTCGATACAGTCCGGATCAATTGTGATCTTAATTGTATATCTCAGTCTTGTCAAAGCCTCTATAAAAATAACTTTTAGAACTCAGATAGAGGCAAGGGCAAGAGAAAAACTTCAAATTGGAAAGGGTTCCGCCAGTTTATGTTGGTAAAATCTGTTGTGAAGTACCGGCTTATGCGAAGAATTGACGTGTGGTGACCAATCTTCAAATAATTTTCAATTCGGTTTGCGCGTGCAATTTATGTATATGGACCAGTCCGAATCAAATTTGATCTTGAATGTATACTTTYGGTACATTCTGCTGTGAAGTACAGGAGTATAGAAGAAGGTTTTTTAACTTACCAATACGATCTATCTTACAGCTATGAATATTTAATTTTCAATATTAAAAAACTAATTCAGTCTACTCTCCCATCTTAATTAATTCTAATTAGTAAAATTCATTTCCCTTCGAATCACTTCACAATTCTTCTAAAAGTATTAACTTGACTCTGCATTRTAAATAGTGAATATAAATTGTAGGTGCGAAGATATTCTAGATTATTCGCAGAGAACTAAAGACCTAAAAAAGACCTTTTAACGATAGCCCTTAAAGATTAAAATTGATATTTTAAAAGTTTAAATGTCTTTTCGATTTCTAGTTCGTTGGAATGAAACACATATTTCTTGTTGTTTGTGTTATATTAACCGTTGAAGGACAGAGAGAACGTTATGTTATTTTCATATATATGTTTTAACTCTTAAGAATACCAATTGTGAGGACTGTACCAAAGGAGTATGTTAAAAAAAACTGAATGGCCCATCTGAAGCTACAATAACATTTTCGTCTTAGCATCCAGTTGACAGTTCTTGACCGGATAAAAAGTCCGGCTACGTTTCGTTTACGTAGACCCGACTGTCGTGGGAACGGCTGGTGTGAACCGTCGTCTCTGAGGTCGGCCGGAACTAAAGGCAGTCAGAAGGGAGAAGGTCTGGGATGTAAGTTTTCTCAACGTATTTATTAAATACATAGTTTTAACCCGACTTGAAACATGAGACCGAGCGTTGTGGTGATGAAAAATTCTTTTCTCGTGCTTAATCTCAAATTCTGGGAGTTTTTCGGTAATCGCTCGCCTCCATTCGATTAGKTGTCGTCGGTAGCGATCGGTTGTAAGTTCATAATAAAAATCCGTCCTTCTGATCCTACCAAACTTTACCGTTGATTTGACTAGTTTATTTCTCATATAAGCCTTTGCGTGAGGGCTATCATAATGGAACCTTTTCTCAACACCACTTACAATTTGAATCAAAAGCGACTTCTTTTTTTATAGCGTTCAAGCAGCATTTCTGGCATGTGACTTTCAATGTCTTCCGGCTTCAATTCATATGGGACCTGAGTAAGAAATTACTTTTGAATGTACCTATATCGCCTTTTAAAGCTTTTAATTGACTTCCAAAGATTCTTCAAGCTCTTCTTATGTTTGGATACAATCTTCAGTTCATGCTTAGAGTTCCTCATCTTCAAATCTTTTTTTGCCGTAAACCTGCCGGACGTTCTTCGTATTTTCAGCCAAAATCGACACTTTTAAATGGTACCTCTTTT
>NW_017537345.1:201178-208488 GCF_001853355.1 Bactrocera latifrons
TGTGCGGTTCCGATAATAAAACCGGTTAAAAATCGCTAATAATGTTAACGAATTTATGATTTCATAAATATTCTAATATAATACATATCTCATTAACTAATAGTTATAATCCAACTMATAGAAATCATATAGRTGGTRGTAGTATTATCTATGTATCAGCCACAGTGAAGCGTGGGCGGGTCCTCWAGTATTTAAATAAATGGAATATACATTCATAAAAAATAATCTAAGCATTCACTTGGAATATAACAGCCTCAAAACACCAAGGCAAAAATGCTCGTATTTAGGTCGTTTGGTCAAAAGTCCATCGATCCGAATATGCACGTAATAACTACACGACAACTGTAAATAYACAAAATGTAAGTTAAAGAACTCATAAATGAACATAACAACTTGTGTTGTGCTCAACAAGTTATGACTTAGTTAGTACCCTCTCTAACCGGTACGTCAAAGTGTCGAAATAAAAACAAAACTATGAATAATTTCTGTTATCATGTGACGACTGACGTTTGGTCATTCACACCGTTGCATGCTGAATATAGATGTGAATAGAATGAATGTTGGGGTTATCAACATGTAACAAAGTTATCATATGCAGTTGTACGATGGCGTATAGTGGGATAGTCTTCTACTGAAAGGGGTTTGCGATTGAATTTTAATATAGCGATTTGAATTGAGATTGAGGTTATGACACCAGTTTTAATTAGAAAAGTCTAATTTCTTCCGCTATTGTTATTAAATTATAAGCTGCTTAAGGAGCTGGAACTTCTCTAAYTATTAGATAAAGTATTTTTGCTCCACAAAACTTATTTGCTAAAATGAAATGTGGAAACCGATTAGCTTAGATTAAACTGGATGGTTGTTACGTCATACATAGACCTACAGGTCCTTTTGCGAAGTTTTSATATCTATTTCGGATACTTTATCAAGTTTCTTTAACTGCGATGCTCCTAGATATCTAAGCCAAGKCCTAGATAAGGCCGCACAGAAGCTTAGGAATTGTTCCACATATTTCTCATGCCTACTTTCGTGCATTTTTCACAAGTGTCATCATTAAAAATCCGTATGATCATTTTTAATGATGACACTTGCATGTGATGCCAGTAAGTTGGGATCYATAAASCAGCAATTGTCCTGCARTTCAATTAGATCTTATAAATAAAAYGACAGCATTACACAAATATCGATTTATTACTCAACAAGGAGASTAGGTATTACTTTTAAAACTATCTTTAACTTAAAGGTCTGCAACGGTCCAATTAGTTTTAAATTCCTTCCAGGTCAGCGATTTTTTAAATTAAAAAAAGTCGCACGGGGCCAAACCTGTAGACTAGGAGGAAGGAGCCGGTGTATCACAATTGTGAAAAACCACTTTTTCCTTAAAACTTATCGATTCAAACCGCGTTAGATATAATCCGGGCTAATTCCGGTACCGTGGAACCTTCTGTTATGGGAATGACCATTCCTCCCTTGCACAGCTTCGTTCTGGAAAAAAATAAGTGGTCATTAGACTTATTAGAAAATGTTCGCCTTTTTCGAAGTAGCTTCGCAGAGTGATGAGTTACGTGGTTACTTGGAATCTGATGTATACCGGTGGAGCCATGTTTCTTCGACGGTTAGAGAAGGAACCAGAAACTCCTTGATATTGCGCTCAAATAGCACCAAATACTATTGTGAAATAATCTCACCATTGATTGACCGGCATGAATAAATCCGACACCTATCGATATGCTTTTCATGCCCAATATAAAGCATACCGGATATAAACCACGCAATACTTTGAGATCCTCCTGGAGAGCTGCAGATCTGAATAGAGAAAGTACAATCTTCAACAAGAGTGTACAACTGCTTCAGTCATCCTTACTATGCGGAGCAGAGTTTTCTAGAGAAAGGTTCTGATTTTTTATGTTCCTTTACGCATTGGCCACGGCGAATACCCCATTCGATGGAACMATGAGTTGTATGACATGTACGACGACATTCATAGTTCAGGGAATTAAGATACAGCGGCTACACTGGTTAGGAATTGAAATGTGTAAAAACACTCCAGCGCTGAGACTATTCGACACACTAYCCGAAGGGGAAGCAGAAGAAGACCTCCTCTCCTTTGGAATATTTTAAAATAAATAAAAAGGTGGAGAAGGACCTGGTCTCACTGTTGTATACTTGGCTTTAACCGTGAAGAAGAGAATACTCATTATGATTTTGATTTAATTCACTATTACCATTTTAAGTTCACACCTAAGGATTATCTGAATAAATTTGCGACAGGTACGATKTCATTTTTTCTAGCACATCTCGGGAATTCGATCAGACGATTTTATAAAATTCGTCAGAAGCTCATACGATTTGTTAAAAGTGCTAATTTGTCCGTACATAAGTGCGATATTTTGTTTTTGTGTGTTTCAATTTATTTGCGGTTCTTTGGGGTACGTTTGGGGAATAGAGGGAAATAACAATATATTGTAATATATTCTGATAAATATGGTGACATACTAATCGCTGTTGTATGAGTCACTCTGCAATAGAAATTACCCTTGTTAAGAAGGCCTGTAGGTAGCGCCTATATACCATATTTTGGTGTGTATGCTTATATCGTTAAATATGTCACTCTCATTTCCGGAACTTTTTGGTAAAATTTCATTTTGATAACATTTTTGATTAACTTTATTGTATTTTTTCTTCATGAAAGAGGCAAGTTAATTTCCTTAGACAAGCCGATGAAATTGCACTTTCAGAAAACTTTTTAAAAGTAAATCAAGTTTTGAAGTATGACAAAAAAATTTATTTTKAATTCCCCAAATTTCTACTGAATGTGGCTAATGAACCCTTTTTTTTATTTCAAAATATTTTTGAATTGAAAAAAGCTGCATTTCTTATAAAATGTTTTTTTCTCAGAAAAGTCCCGTGATACTTTTGAATGCTAGGAATAATCTATCATAATTTTGCAAATAAAGCAGGGAAAAATATTACTCAGTATTCAAAAATGTGTTTCCTTAAGCTTAGGTTTGGTTAAATTAAAAGGTCGATCTATAAATGGATCCAATTTGAATAGCTGAGAATACCGGTCCACTGTGATACCGACGATCCGATATTCTACTGAATACTCGACAGTATTAATCGAAAATACTCTCAAGAATCGGCAGACTGTTTGGAGCTTGCCACAAATTTTTTGAGACTAATATCTATTCCGGGAGAAATATGACTGTCGAGAATTTTTCAACCTCAATATTGCAAAAGCTGGCTATTTGAGGAGAAAGTGCGTKGATTTTTCCATCTCATCTTCCTCAACACAATTTTATTAGCCTGAGTAAGTTTTTAACCTTATCTCATGTGCGTCTATTGCGCAATGTATGTACGTTAAGAACTCCTAAGATTGCGGCAAGATGAACCATACTGAGAGTAAATAGTTCAATGGATCTCCTCGATTCTGCACTAGACTCACGCTAAGTTCAGAGCTCCAGGTCTAGAACGCAACATAATCAACTTTGCAGTTTTCAACGATTGCGCTATGATCAAAGCTGGTATTTCCGATATACTCTAAATGTGTCTTTTCTTCAGCGATTTCGCCTCATCGACATATACCTCGCCCGTAAGTGAGAAGAGACAAACCTATCAGGAATAGACTTTGCGACGGAGTCTAACTTTTCATGGATACAGTTGAAAGAGGAGATAATTCTATTAGGTTCCAGTTGGGACTCTTTCATGTTCCTAGCTTCCCTGTGTCTTACGGCGATCGTCGCAGCAATAATCTTCTTGGGACACCATAACCAACAACAGACTTACCAAATCTCCACCAACCGCACCTTTTAAAGGGTGATCCATTATTTAAAGAAAAAACCCAGAAACTTAAAATTTTAAGAGAAATGTTTATTAAGATTAGAAAGAAAATCCTTTGGTTTTTATTTTTTGAAGAGTATCTCTTTCAAAAGAGAAGAGTATCTCTTTTCCAAAACTACGGCTCAGCTGGTCCATTCGTTGAGTCCAATTTTCGATGACTCTTTCGAGYATTTCTACTGGTAACTGGCGAATGACACACCTGATGTTTTCTTGAGGTCTGAATCGGAGCGGAATTGTCCGCATAAACTTTAGACTTTACATATCCTCACAGAAGAAAGTCCTAGTTCTAGTTTTATTCGTCGCATCGGGTCATGCTATACCTTTTTGGAAAGCCCATTTCACGCCCTAACACGTGTTTGATTGATTGTCGTTTGTCTTAAGTGAATGAATTGGTCGAAAGAGACCGGCGTAGTAGCAGCCGTAGCATTGGTCAAGAGCTGAGCATGAGTCATCAAAAAAAAATTTTATGAACAATTGAAAGTTCAATAAAAATACCGCAAGAAATAGCGCAAGACTTTTTTGACAACCTAATATCACACGATCTTGGTAGSCAATCGACCGGCCCAAAATGTGAAATTATCTGCTCAGCAAAGTGTTTTCTCAATAAATTCATTGATTGATGCGATGTGTGGGAAGTGGCGGCGTCTTTTTGAAACCAAATGTCGCCTAGATCACTAGATTAAATTTGGGTCGAAAACCTCGGATCTTCTTGGAACTTTTCAWGAGCCCATGGAGGGCCGCGATGTCGCTTGGGAAGGTCGAGGGGCTTCAGTTCTTGCACAAGCTGAATTTGGTTTGGTGAAAATAACGTGACAGCTTGACACGACTCACTTTCTGTCGAAAAAGGCTATTGAAAAGGTATCTCGATTTGGATCGAGTCTCGTTATTATTGTTATTTTGTAACAAATGAAGTGTTTTCGGTAATAATTGCACCGTGTACCGAATACACTTTCGCACAACGATCGCGCGATAAGTTGTGAAAAGCGCTTRCGTTGTGGGGTGAGTTATGAAAGAAAGCGCGTCGAATGCGCTTCRCAACAATTTGCAAAATATTAGCGATCATTGTTGTTGTACGAACAATGAGCAAAAAGCAGCTTACAAGTAAAAGCTATTCATTWAAAATTTGTTGCACTGAAGTTGTTAATTTGCAAAGCTAGTGACGGTCAGTGTCAGCAGTTGTGATTGTCTGGGTTGCAGCTGCCGCTCGGCCAGTAAATGAAGCACGTTTCCATTCCGTTTTCATTATCAAGGCGCGCGTGCACTACTTTCAGGCATACACACATACATCGTGTACTCGCATGCACTCGTATATTTGCGCATAAATATTATTTCGCTGACGAGCATGCCCAAAGTCAGCCAAACATTTGCGTATGGCTGCATGTACCTTAGTTTGTTGTAACAATAATCATTTGYTTGCATGCAAGTAGTTTAGCGGCGTGTAATCAGTTGTCGGCGCGCAGCGGATATGCGCTCAAATGCAGCTTTTTTACGACCGAAAGTGATATTTYCAGCGGCAGCAGAGTAACGGATCAGAGTGCAGCAGACGCCGCTGATTAATTAATGACACACTGGGGCACTCGGCATCTGCATAAATTCATATTTTCCGCTTGTTTTATCGTTCGGGTTTTGTATCCGCAAGTACACATGTGCAGTTGTGTGCAAAATATTACTTTTGTGTGCAATTAAAATTGTAAAATTTGGTACTCAAAGCAATATAAAGAGAACAAAACAAATTTAAAAGATAATCATTCAACCTCGAAGAAAGAATTACAGTATATTATGGCTGTCATTAAAGCCCAAAACATTATTTATGGTTTGACGTTTTTTAACTTTATGTTGTCTTATTTCCATTGAACACAGAGTCTACTCCTATGTTTCGGTTCTTCTTACAGTATTCAATCATGCTTATTTTTGTCGTAAAGGATATTAGTTGACTTAGAAACCCCTTCTTATAAAATTTTATCATTCTAATGGCATTTAGGTTTCCTCTGACGCATCTCAAAATCTCTAATCCATCAGAAAAGAGCATCCATTACACTTTTTGGAAATGATTAGCTCTACCTTTTTATAGCATATTTCGAAYCTTTAGGACGCTTCGTTGAAAATGCTGTTTAAAAACGTTGCTTATACTGAGAACAAATTTTTCTTGTTTCATGGCAAGTTGTGACACATTAAGACGATTGAAAAAAGCTTATCAAACTCTACTGTTATTTGCGAATTGATCGAGCAAATTTTGAATGCACTGTAAGGTAATTTTTTCTTGGTTTTTATAACACTCACACCTAGAAACCGAAGTTCAAAAATACTTTTTTGTTTTTTTCCGTGTAATAGTTTCCGAGATACAGCCTTGAGAACTTGTTCGCTCGTGGCTAGCTAGGCTAAGCGTGCCGTCTTTATAAGCATTTTTCTCGAAACTGTGTTTTTAAGGTCGGTTGGCGAGATTTCTTGAGTACTACTCAACCGATCTCCATGAAATTTCACACTATACAATTCTCAAAGACTTGGACGAATACTTTGTTTTTCGTTTACAACTATTTGAAAAAAAAAAAAAATGTCGCGAAATTTTGATTGAAATTTAATTTTTTTTTGTGAAAGTACCATTTTATAATTTTTTCCACAAATTTCAGAACTTCTTTGTTAATGGTGTATGTTCGTAGAAATAAAAAAATTCGCATAAAATATTTAATTTTTTATATGAGAAAAGTATTTTTGAAAAAAAGCTGCTTTTTTTTACTCGAGGAAGCCCCTTAAATAGCAAACCTACTGAGAAATTTTAATAAAAATCAATTTTGGTTTATTCTTTCGGTAGATTATCCGTTTAAAAATAACTTACTAAAATTCTAAATCTGAGATGTCGATAGCTTTTGAGTTTAAACTCGTTTTCCTCGAAACAGCATTGAACATTCGGTTTTCATTTACTGATTTCTCAGATTTTCTGTTCAAATTTATTATTTTTCTGTACTTTCTTTGCCAAAAATCGGTTTTTGTTTAGGTTGCCTAACACTTGGTAAACTATATTTCGTGAGCAATGTTATTATTTTGCACACAGCTGTATGCATGTACATTATTATGCACATAGTACATATTTCAAATCTCCACGGTCATGGGCATGCATAAATAGATGAATACGAGTAGATGAATACGAGTATTTCATATATCCGTTGTATATAATTTATTGTCTTATTTACAAAATGAAAGTGAACTTATAAAAGTTATATGTTTATAAATCATACTTATAGTAGTAAAGTAACAGTACGTATGCGCAAATGCTAACGTATTCAGTCATTCTGATTGTGTGTCAGAATACGAGTTAAGCTTCTATTTATATGTAGAAGCATAGGCTCCAAAATTTACATACAGGRTTGTTGTTTTTAAAGTGCTACTCTGTTTGAGATTTCAGCATATGTTTAACTGGAAAACCAACATAACATAAATATTAAATAATCTAGGTTTATGGTTTTATAATTTTG
>NW_017537345.1:209102-224689 GCF_001853355.1 Bactrocera latifrons
TGACAATAGGGCCTTAGTAAGGCTAAGTAAGTCTGATCCATTTTTAACCTCCACAGAAATTAGGGCCCAATTAGAGGAATACCACGGCGTACAAATGTCTGCGCAAACTGTACGAACACGACTACAAGAAAATTCATTGAATGGCCGTTTAGCACGACGAAAACCTAACGTTTCAAAAAAAAATATTGAAAAGCGTTTGCTAAAGACCATCTCTGGAAGGACTCTAAATTTTGGAATTTTGTGGTTTTTAGTGACGAATCCAAATTGAATGTATTTGGTAATGATGGGAAACCATATATAAGACGACCACCTTTGCAAGAACTCAATCCCAAATACACTAAAAAAACCGTGAAACTTGGCGGTTCATCGGTGATGGTGTGTGAGTCCGGACCTAAACCCCATAGAAAACCTATGAGGGATTATAAAAAGAGCCGTAGCTGCACGAAAACCTCGCAACAAAGATTCTTTATGGGAAATAATGGAGGCAGAGTGGTACAACATAAGTCCCGCTCAATGTGCTACTTTAGTCCAAACAATGCCAAAGCGATGTACTGAGGTGCTACGTAATAAAGGTTATCCAACTAAGTATTAGTCTTAGGTAAGGTAAAACTGCAAAAAAATGTCGTATACTTCGAATAACTACATTTTTCTTTAGGTGACTTAATTATATGAGCACAACACATGGATGGGCTAAACGAATGATCGCAATAAATTTATTATTTTAGAAGTTAAATAAAAAATAAGTGTTCTGTAAAATTTCTTCCATTTTTTGTAAAATTAAGTTTCATTCCTTTACCATAGAAGTTGCTTTGAATACACTTTCGTTCTGTTACTGGCGTGACTTAATTATGTGAGCACAAGTGTACATATAAGGTGTTTATTTTCTTGTTGTATGTAAGTTGAATGTGTGTTTTTTACAAAGTCAATTGCGCGAATATTTTGAGTGCTTAAATATTTTGTTGCTTAAATATTTGAAATAAAAAGTAAAACTCTTCTTGGAGTTTGTGTGAGCATTTTGTACAAGTACGATATTCTTTGCAGGAGTAATTTGATAGCAGTTTCTTATAGCTTTTAATTCCTTTACGATAATTTCAAATCCGATTTAAATCGCCTTTTGCCAATGTTAAAGGTTATTAGCTTTATATTTTTATTACAGTGTTAAGTAGCTTGATTCGCATTTACGTGAATCAAAAATTTTTCGATCATTTGTTGTACATCACCAGAAACTCATTACTTCCAAAGCCCTTAATGAGTTTACTGATTGATTTTATTATAACTGGTTGAACCACCTCAACTTTGTACCAATTAGCATAAATTCAATCTCTCTACGTTCAATTCAATTTAGTATCGGCGATTTGGTGTCTGTAAAAAGCGCTTAAAATTCCGATTTATAATACCAATATTTTTTTGTTTTTGGTACTAAAGGTAATAAACTTTATTTTCCACCAGAAATTCACAAAATATAAGTCAATAAATCTGTCTGCCTTAAACGGGTACCGAGTACCTAACATGGAGGATTTTGTGAAGATACGGGGTTTGTCCGGAATATAATGAGACTGTTACAATTCTTTAAACACTTTCAAAATAGGCTCCTTCTGCGTCGAAGCAGCGCTGCCAGCGCGATTTCCAAGCATAGAAGTCGTCACGGAAAGCATTCTCCGGACTATTCTTGAGAGCCAAGGAGCAGGCAAGGAAACAAAACAAGTCCGGAGGGGCTGCATCTGGGTTGTAAGGCGGCAGCGGAAGCGTTAGGATGCTTGGAGCTGTTCACAACAAGTACGGTGTGAGCCGGGGCGTTGTCGTGGTGCAATTTTCAATCGGCTGCGGTGCCTTGTCGGATACGATTGACCCTTCGCTGTAGTCTTTTGAGAATTTCCACGTAAAAGTTGGCGTTGACGGTTTGTCCAGGAGGAGCAAATTCATGGTGGACGATGCCTTTGATTTSAAAACAGACAATGTGCAACGTTTTCACTTTGAATTTGCTCATTCTTCACTTTTTTGGGCGAGGTGATCCCGGCGTGTGCCACTTGGAAGATTGCCTTTTTATCTTGGGATCATACTCAAAAATCTATGACTCCTCACCTGTGATTAGATAACCTTTTGGCTTGGTTAAGTCATATGCTAACCAATGGGCAGGGTATAAAAATTACGCTCCAGATCATTTGTGGAACCCCGCATGGAAGCTATCACCATTGTTGTGGGTCACCTTGATCAAGGAATTATTACTCTTCCTTGACAGGGAGAACTTCAAGGTTGTCTGCTACGCGGACGATCTCGCTCTCCTCTGTTTAGGGTTGGATCTTAATTTCTTATATATAAAAGTAAAGTACAATGTGCTTGTTTGCACAGGGGTTTACGGGAGCAATGAAAACTACTTCAACAGATTCTCTGGAGGCTAAAATTGGCATCCACATTAAATAGGAATAGAAGAAATGAAAAGGAAGACGAACTGGCCTGCTCGAGGACACAATTCTTCTAAGCTGCCACAGGCCATTCAGCTCTTTCAAGAGTTGTTTGAAGTAGTGGACTTTAGAGCAACCCCTCAGTTCTTGGAACACAAAAAACACAGGGCATACCACAAATGGGGGAGTATTGATGATGGAAATACCAAAATGCACCTATTTTTGGCAACCTAACATTGTAGGGGTCATCACAGGGCACCTACACTTAAGATCACGCCTTCAGAAAACGGGAAAAATGGATTCGGCGGAAATGTATGTTTTGATGTCACAAGGCAACGTGACCTGCCAATTTTACATTTCCTTCACATATTATTGTTTAGTGATTTCTGATCATTTAAGATTTGTTTTCAACTTTCATATGACAAAAAAAGTTCACATTTTGTTAACCAGTGTAATTTATAAACAATTTATTGATGGCTAAGAATTTCCTGATAAGATTATTCGCAATTATAAAGCAATAATAGGAAATTTGACAGTGCCTCTCAAAGAGAAGCAGGTAATCAGTGTTTTATATAAATTCTTTCAGTCATTTTGGTTATCAAAACTAACGCCTCACTTTCTACTAACTTCAACAGCACTAACTTTTCGACAGTTTAACCAATTACAATTGTAATCCAATTTTTATCGCTTTTAATTGCTGCAATTCATCCGAAACTCGAGCACAAAGTGATCCATTATTCCATTAGATCCACCAAAGAGCATTTTGCGGGGGGCGGGTAAGAAGGGAAAACTTTGTATACACATATGTATGTATGCATGTTATATATACATATTTAGATACATACATAGTGCATGTATAGTAATGCTAGAGCACAGAAAGCTCGAGTGATTCATAGTATGTGCTGGCGTCCGTAAGCACTTCGAAAGGAAAACATACTTATCTGCCAAGCTGCGATTCACCCACCCGCCTTCTCGACACTGCAATTCAGTTTACCTTCAACTCAAGTGCACTAGCTTTTGTTGGTATTGTTGTTGCTTTATATTGCTTTGCGGTTACGGTTGTAGCTGCTGCCATCAGTCGAGGGCTACACTTGACTACGACTTATCAGCACTACTACGATTGCGTACGCACACACTCCGCTATAAAAACACACCGACATACCTATGCAAATATAGATATATGTATGTATTGTGAAGGGTGCCGGTGCCTAGGCGTCGCATGAAGAATTTCACATGTCTGCATTTGAATAAAGCGAGCGCAAATACGACATGAATTTCTTGTTTGTTTGCTAATCGAAAAAAGGGCTGAAAGCGAACTAGAAAAACAAAAATCCAGTTAACGAAGAAGCGCTGAATTTTTACAACTTTTTGTTAGTGTTTTTTTACAACTGAAATGCAATAAATAATATTATTCACTCGCAGCGAAGTTGTAGGGCTTATTATGATATTTCCAATCCAAGGCAGCCTTGTAAAATTGGTGCAATGCGTATCGGCTGCACTCTACATATGGTCAGCTGATGCCCCGGCTGTTGAGATAACGGTTGTGTAGTTGCAATAGTGCCCGTGATATGTTTAGTTGTTGTTGTCATCTCGCATTCGCAAATGCAAAATAATGGTTTCATTGTTGTATTTGTTATGCGTGTTTGTTGTTGTAGTTCAAGGCGTCTAGGTGAATTGTTAAATTGTATAGAAACCAATATTTAAGCCAATTATTTGTGGCAATTGTGCTTGGACCGGACTGCTGCAGTGGAATTTAATGCCTTTGTTGTTGCTTTCATTGTTGATTTTCATTTTCATTTCATTGCRCATTACAATTCCAATATTTTTATACCCTGAATAGGGTATATTAGGTTTGTCACGAAGTTTGTAACACCCAGAAGGAAGGGTCGGAGACCCTATAAAGTATATGTATATGTAAATGTTCAGTATGTTGAGCTGAGTCGATTTAGTCATGTCCGTCTGTCTGTGTGTCCGTCTGTATATATACGAACTGGTCCCTCAGTTTTTAAGATATCGTTTTGAAATTTTGCAAACGTCATTTTCTCTTCAAGAAGCTGCTCATTTGTCGGARCTGCCGATATCGGACCACTATAACATATAGCTGCCATACCAACTGAATGATCGGAATCAAGGGCTTGTATGGAAAAYTTGCACATTTGACAATGTATCTTCTCGAAACGACTGGTGTGAGTTATTGTTCATAGAAATAATGTAATATCGGAAGAAATTGTTCAGATCGGCTCACTGTATCATATAGCTGCCATACAAACTGAACGATCGGAATCAGAGCTTGTATGGAAAGTTTTCACATTTGACAAGATATATTCACAAAATTTGGTATATATTATTTTCAAAGGCAACAATGTAATCTCCGAAGAATTGGTTCAGATCGGATAACTATAACATATAGCTGCCATACAAACCGAACGATCGGAATCAAGGGCTTGTTTGGAAAACTTTTGCATTTGAAGTGTTATCTTCACGAAATTCGACATGGATTACTGCTTAAGGTGATAATATAATCTCCGAAAAAATTGTTCAGATCGAATTACTATAGCGTATAGTTTCCATACAAACTGAACACATAGTTACTAAAAAAAAAGCACCAAGGGTATAGTAGCTTTGGTGCAGCCGAAGTTAACGTTTTTTCTTGTTTTATACTCGCTTGTAGTCTRAGCATTTTGTTTTCGTGTTTAATATTTGCCTAGGCGCCCACACGTCGCTGATCAAGGGCATTTAGCTATTTGTTAAATGTTTGCTTTTATTTTTCATATTTGCGAGCTTGATTAGTCGCATCTCCATCTTTGAGCGCGTGATGATTTAATAATTTTGTTATTGAACTTTGTTAATTTGCCACGCGTTTGTAGACACTTCAAAACTATATTAAATAGTTAAGTTTTTATTATTCACAGCTGATTATATTAAATGATTATACACTTGKAAATTCTAAGAAATAACGGGTTTTTCAATAAGAGAGATCGCCCTTTTTTTATTTCTGTGAAAGTACATTCGACTTCTTTTGCATGGCCACCGTGGGACGTTTGCAGAAGTCACCTCCCGGAACAACATATTGTCCAAGTCTATATCATCCAATTCGGGCCAAGAGTATTCGATTATCATTGAGAGGCAGCGGTTMCCATTCGCAGTAACGTGCCGGTCTTGATCATCACSAAASAAATACGGCTCAATGGGACCGCACCAAAGCGTAATTTTTTCGGATGCAATGGTGACTCATGGAGCACGTGTGAATTGCTGCCTAACWAATAACGCATACTTTGCTTATTGACGAAGCCATTGAGCCAGAAATAAGCTTAGTCGCAGAAAATGATTTTTCGATGAAAATACGGATCATTTTCAAGTTATTGCTCAGCCCAATTCACAAACATACGACGATTCTGACGGTCAAGCGCTTCAATACTATTGTACCTGTCTCTTATACACATCTAGATGTGTATAAGAGACAGGTTTTATACACTATTAACATTCTAGATATTAATAAAATATTCGGTGAAATTCATTATTTTACCGCGCATAACATCACCAATCTATATGAAGTAAGGTCAACCTCTGTCTCTTATACACATCTAGATGTGTATAAGAGACAGGTTATATACATATGTATGTGCTAAGTAAAATTTTTACCCGATTTTATCCAGATTAGGTACAAAGATACACTTATCAGTAAAACACGCTCTCTAATTTTCATTGAGATAATAAACACCTTCTCCGCTATATGTAGAGTCACCAGTGAGTTAGAAAATTTTTATAAAAGGTATATGAGAGCTAAGGGAAGTATTGATCCGATTCAACCCATTTTTAACACACAGACATGCCATTGTCAGAAAAGGATTATTTCTGAATTTCATTTATATATCTCACATATTTGTCGATATTTGCGGTATAAGGTCAAGGATATGGATTTCCACCTAAAATTTGGCAGGGCCACGCACATAGCCCAAATTTGATACCGGTTCCTACAAAACACTCTCATACCATCTCGAGTGTAACATTTAATCTCGACGAACAGAGACTAAATTCTACAAGTCACTCATCACCCATGGACGTAGACAACATCTGATGTGTCGTCGTTACGAGCTTTCGAGAGAGAAAGGTTCTGCAAAAAATTTATAGTCATTTGCGCATTGACAACGGCGAATATCGCAGTCGATGGACCGATGAGCGGTACGAAATATACGACGGCATAGACATAGTTCACCGCATAAAGAGACAGCGCAGTAATATGGAATAATAGTTTTCTCTTGTAAAAACAAGCGCAGCATTCTAATTAAATTTGCATTTCAAACTTTACCACCGTTCGACTTAACCTCTACACTAGCTATGTCATTTTACAAGTATATTGCCCTAAAGGGCAGAATTTCTCCGAAATTACCCTACTGGCRTCGCTAGTTTTCCATTTCACCAGCGATCTACTCTACGAGACTTTGCATGGAAAACAAGTTTTTCGCTGGTTACTTTGTGCRATTATTTTTTTGCCCACTTTTTTCACATTTTATGACTTCTTGCGGACGAGCTTTATTACGTTGGCCACATTATCATTTCGACTGGTTCCTTGTCTCTTTATCTATCTATTATGTTTCTTGTATGTGTTTCATGCGCTTGTTTGTTTATTTTCATTGCGCTTTCTTCGCTCTCCATTCACCTYATTATACACCTCCACACAATTTGTTCTTGCCTTTTGATATTTACYTCATATGAGTATGTCGTACTTGCTTTGTGGCCAGCGGTTGCTTGCCACCAACGTGCCATTTCATGTACCTCCATACATATGTATGTACGAGGTGTGTTCTAAAAGTATCGCGAATTTTGTATTTTTCCAAAAATTATTTATTTGTTCATGAATATCTATTTTGTCCCCTTCAAAGTAATCCCCATGAGATATTATACACTTGTGCCAACGGTTTTTCCAATCCTCGAAGCACTTCAAAAAATCATTTTGTTTTATTTTCTTCAGCTACTCCTTCGATGCCGTCTTTATCTCGTCAAGAGCAGCGTAACGTCGTCCTTTCATGGGCCTCTTCAGTTTAGGGAACAAGAAAAACTCACAGGGGCCAGATCTGGGGAAAACGATGGCTGTGGCATCATTAGTGTTTTGTTTTTGCCAAAATGTCCCGCACAAGCAACGATGTGTGAGCAGGTCCGTTATCGTGGTGCAAAAGCCAATTTTTGTCACATCTTCTCGGTGCACCACCGATAAACGTTGCTTCGGTCCAAGGTAGTTTCTCCATATGCCACAGTCAACATTCGGAATGCATCCGCGCACTTAATTTCGTTTTTCACACAAAATTTGATACAAGTTCTTTACAGGTCCATTTTTTTGAATAGGTCAAAACCGAAGACGATCCAAAACACGTGCAAGCAAAGCAGCTGTCAACAATTAAATGAACATTCAAAATGGCCGAGCTTGTCGGCATAAGTGAGAGACATGAGTACCAACATAACGCCACAAAAAATTCGAAATTCGAGTATGCGTGACCCGCGAAAATTCGAAATACGCGATACTGTTTGAACACACCTCGTATGTATACAATTATCGTTTACACTTTTTGTGGTTATTTAAATTGCTATATCTTCACAATCGTACACACTATATACATATTCATGATATGCTTTTTACAATTCAAGTATCATTTTGTAGGATTGTAATAATAAAATGGTGAAAAGTTCATTCTACTTGAGAGAGTGAATACGATTTGAGTTGAGGCCGTGTTGTTATTACTGTTTATGTATATGTCACTGTTTCACTGTGTCATTTGAGGAGTAAAGCTGCATTCTGGAACTGGTCCAGTTTGTATGTTTATACACTGAATTTTATTAATTTTCCATCTCGACATACGCGAACTAGTCCCTCAGTTTCTGAGATATCTAGCTAAAGTTTCGGACACGCCCCTTTTCCCAAAGAAGCTGCTTATTTGTCGGAATCACTGATATCAGGCCACTGTATCTTATACTTGCCATTCCAACTGAGCGATCAAAATGAAGCCCTTGTTTGAAAAACTCGTTAATTTGAAAAGGTAAACCCTGTACCTTCCAGAAAGTAATAGGACTGAATCGAAAAAAAAAAATTAAACTAATCGTTACAGTTCTTTGAAAACTTTCAAAATAGTCTCTTTCTTCGTCGATGCAGCGCTGGCATCGCGATTTTCAAGCATTGAAAACGTCACGGAAGGAATAGCCATGAGAGCCGAGGCACATGGTGCTTGGATACCATATGTCATCTCAAAATACTTGCCTTTCACTGGCCTTTTCAAGGGTTGTAGGGCGGCTGTGGCTGCGGCGTTGGCGTGCCGGTTTTAGGTAGCTGCTAACAAGAAAGGGAGCAATTTTTGGGCGTCAGTGAGCACTTTTGGGACCATATTCGCGCACAGTCTCATTACTCTCCGGACAAACCCTGTACTAACTCGGTTTATGATCGTTTTTGTTGTTGCTCTCGGTAATTTCGGTTGGGATGGTAAGGATTAGGTAAGTTGTCATGRACGTCATCCAATGGTAGGCCCAGGAATTGTGCTGTTTCGACGGGGTTGGACAAAAGGGAGAAGGGTGTCATATAAGTAGGGTTACCAGGGCATGGAAACAGGTGGCTAGTGCCATGCGGGGACATGCTGGGCATTGTATATTTCATATGCCAGGGTCTATTCTAGATAATTAGTAGAAGAACTTGCAGCAGTATCTGTTTTCACTAGTTTTAGTTGACACAGAAGATAGATCGTGCTCTAAAAAAGTGAACCTGGTTTTCATTTCATAAATAAGAAGTATTAAGATAGCTCGGCTAAATGCTATTATTAAACCCTTTAATAKCTTAAAACTATCATCTTAGTTAACCTCACGGTCCCACAGAAGTAAAGCTAAAGGTTCAACACAACTTATTACCTGAAAGACAAACTATGGAATTACTATGTTGACCGCTTGCCGCCAAGTCTAACTGGGTATATTGTTGTTTTTGTTGTTATTTATCAACATTTGGTTTTCGTCATTTGCTATTCACCGTTTTTTTGTTTCAACATTCGTCACTGTGGCTAAGTAACCAGAGGTTAAACAGCAACATGGCTGCAATGGCCTAGTTTTGCGCGCCACCGCCAGACACTCTTCACCTGACCGCCTGCTTGATAATATGGTATGGTATGGCGAGAGAGCAAGAAAGATGGAAAAATTGTCGAAAGGTTGCGTGTCTTTACAAACTTAGTTATTTGCATGAGCAGAGTAAATTTGTGACTTTGTATATAARTATGTTTATATTGGCTACATTCGAATGCAATTTTGTACGATTTAATTATGCTGTTCCGCTCGTTATCTTCGCCGTTGTCTTCAGTGCGCCCATCACGTCCAACCGATTGGTGGCAAAGTGTCATCGTGCAGTTCATGCTATACAAAGTACATATATACCTATGTATAATGGTATGTACATATATCTATAATGAATACCTTTGTGTCGGCCGGCAGCTGTTGGTGGCCAAACGACTTTAGCGAGTTAGGCCAGTTATGGCCATTAAAAAGTGCCATAAAACTTGGTCACTGCACTTGATCGCCTATCTSCCATTGTTGTTGCGCTTTCATGTGCAAAAATTATGCATTGTTGTGGCATTTTCAAAGCGCACTCGTACTTTGCTGATTAAAAGCTGTATTCTACTCAATTTATGCATTGCATTTTTTATAAGAATAAAATTATAAAAAACATATTTTTATTTTTACGTAGTAAATACTCAGCACAAAAGTTTCCAATTATTTCTCTAAACGGTTGTTTACCCACGTGAACGTATTTTAATATTCATTGTTAGCAACTGCTRATGTTTTCGCGTTAACAAGAGCATAAAATTGATTAGTTTGTAAAAARGTTAACATAACAAGTTAACAATAGTTAACAAAGTGTTCATTTAAATTAAGGTAGTCATTATATATTTCAAAATAAGTATATAAATATCTTCATAATTTAACTACAAACGGAAATCCACATAAAACAGCTTGTTATCAGCCGTASAACCCCCACTCACCTGTGGACAAAATAAAGAGAAAAGTAAGATTTTTAAATTTAAATTACGCGCGAAAACCGATTCGTCGAAATATTTTGTTTGTTCTAGTTAGGTGTGACGGACAGTGACATCTGTGGCAAATGCCACATCAAAATARTCATTAATGCTTAGTATACGCTAGTCTYTCTGAAGTACATAAAGTGCACGGAAASAAATTTCTGGTGCCGAATCGTTCAGAATGTTGGAAAAGGCCTTCGGTAATAACTGTTTTAAGCGAGTAGTGTTTTTGATTGATATACATTACTCTAAGAGGGTCGAGAACGCATTGACGACAAACCACGTTCAGGACGGTCATCAACTGATCATAAACACGTCAATTAAATAACGAAATTGGTGCTTGAGAAGCGACGATTAATCGTCAGATATCATACTGTCATCGTTGGAAGATCGGAAAGATCAGTGAAAAGCATTTTGAAAGATCATTGGGTCTAAAAAAAGTGAAAATACGATTGTTTCCAAAATCACTAAATTTTTTCGTAAAACAGCGTMGCGTTACGTCTGGGAAACTATGCTGACCGACCATCAGGATGTCATGAAACGTATTATTACTACCGATGAGTCTTGGATCTATGTTTACGAGTCGGAAACAAACCAATTGCCAAAGGAGAGGCGAAGCAAAAAAAAAAAAAAAAACACTTCAAAGCAGGTGAAAAATTAATGTTATGTTGATAGTTTTCGTCGATTAGCTATGTATGGTGAATTTCGAATTCCTTTCGACCGCTATTCGTAGAAARAGGCCGGAATTATGGGCCGACAATTCTTGGTTTTTGCACCACGATAATTGTCAAATTGTCAACCAATATCGTGCCGCAACCACCGTATTCGCCTCATTTAGCTCCGTGTGACTTCTGGGTATTCAGCAAACTCAAACGACCGCTCCGAGGTAAYCGCTTWGAGTCAATTGACGACATTAAAATCTCTACGCACATTGAAGGCTATTCCCGAAATTTCTTTCAACTSTTCAGCGTACAATCGAAACGCGAAACATTTTAAGCGTCTACAAATTGCTTCAAGTTGCAAACTTGGTGTCTTCAATTTTACACTCGGCAGTTCCTTTTTGCTMAATTTAAAATTATTATTATACAATWTAATTTTTAAATTTCATCGAATTACATTTCTGAAACCACCTAGTGCTCATTAACTTACTGCGCAAGTGTCGTTTTATGCATAGAATTTTAATGAAACATTTGAATTTCTACTCTTCAAATAAAGTGTAATTTTCATATAACTGGGGATACGAATAAAAAACGGCAATATTCTCACGTAGCTTACTAAGCCCTTCTTGATCAAATAAATGTATTTATTGTGAACACGCGCTTTATAGAGTACATTCCTCTTATTTACATAAGCATATGTTAGGAAAACGTCATCSTTATATACATATATGAAATTACTGTTGGCGTATTCCAGAAAATCGCATCAAAAACTATTTGCGAACACAACAATTATTATWTTTTATAGCTTTTGTGGTTAGTGCTTTAAGTCACTTCAATTGTTTTCGCTATTATTTACGTTTATGCAACAAAAACATTTGTTACAAGTGTTAGGTGGCTTACAAGTAATTAATAACAAATCGGTTGCAACCAATCGATTTATACTCTTGCAACTTGCAAGAATCAAGGTAAATACCTTAAAATGTAAAATGTTAACCAGAGAAATTGAATTTATCTGAATTTCAGTTGTATATCCCATATATTTACCGTTATTTTTATGCAAAGTTTTACCCAGTTATATTAGTTGCTGCTTGAGTTGTGTACTGGAAAGTGAAAGAATCAAATGGAATTAAAAACATTGTTATAAGGGAAAGTAGGCGTTGTTGTAGTCCGATTTCATCCATTCTGGCATATAAATGTACAATAATGCCAACTGTAATTTCATTTTTATGTAGAAAGGTCGGCTCTTGAGAAATGTGTTTTCGCCCATCGTAAATTTTATGAAATTAAATATTATTCAGTTTGATCCAATACTTTTTGCCATCTTTCGGACAAGATATTGATTTCAAGCTTATAAAACTTTTGATCTTGCACTTAGAAAACTGATCTAAGTGGWTTTTGACGTCCTGATTTGGGATGCAGCGCCTCTCATCCAAAAAAAATTGCAGAAACCGCAATAAGTAATAGTCCGAAAATGCCAAGTCTGGAGAGTATTGTGGGTGCGGTAGCACATCYTGTTCAAGCTGCAAAAAAATTGTAAGAGGTCTCGCATTATCCTGGTAGGATACTAAACCTTTTACATGTATATTGTTAATTTTTAGCCTCTTATGTTTGAGTACATCATTCAATTCGTCAAGCTGATCACAATACTCTGATGAATTAATCGTGGAATTKTCGGGCAAAAGCTCAAAATAAACCATCCCTTTGAAACGCCACCAAACCCACAGTAAAACTTTTTTGGTGCCTATCGGTTTACGATGCAGTTAGAGCTGCTTCATATTTTTTAAACTATGTTGTTGTTGTTTTTTTGTAACGGGTACATGTTCCGTTAGGTTAGTAAGTAATTAGGGTGGTAAGGATTAGATTAAGTAGTCGTTATGACGTTATAGAATGGTAGGCCCAGGAAACGTGCTGTTTCGACCGGTTCGGCGTGGCATGCAAAGAGATGGACATATGTTTKATATATCAGAGTAAATTCTGGATAAGTAGTTTAATCAGCTGCAGTATCCAGAACGATTTTCAGACCATGATCTCTTGCGTTTYACATTCTTGTAAATAACCCACTTTTCGTCGCCATGTGTTTCAAAAATATATTATTTCCTGATGAGCAAATTACAATCGTTTATCCGACGAAGCTTTCATTCCGTACGAACATGAGGAAAACATATGTCAAGCTTCGAAATAAATCTTAGACGTTGCATGTGCTTGTGAACGGCTGCGTTAGACAAATTTAATCTTTCAACTAACTCGAGAGTTGTTCTTTGATGATTTGCATCGACCAACCACTTCATTTTATCCAGAATTTCACTCAAATCAAAAGAATCTTGGAAAAAAAAAATATTTATCGTTTCGGTTTGCACCTTTMTCTTGAATGTATCTTTAAAACTACATCATTAGAATGTGGAATATAAAAGCACACGATGTATTGTAACCAAATTACAAATCTTACTCTGTTGTGAAGTGTAACACTCAGTCTACGTATAACCCTCAACACCAAATCGCTACTCGTGCAGTAGTATAGAGTACAGTAGTAGTAGAGTCTTGCGGAACGTAAGCAAGTGTACCTCATCTTAGTGCCCGGTCCAAAAGGTATTGCCGGGAACGAGCATGATCTCCGCAGCATCCACTAACATGGTAGGACAGTGAACCCTAAATTGCGGTGGGTCCTCATACCAAAAAGGAGTTGCCTCGAAAATAAGAAGGAGTAGGCAGAGACAGTTATGATAACAACTCCAAGGCATGCAAGTTATAACCTTCTCAGCAGGTTCAAATATGCAATCAACCTCCTTATGGACAAACTCAGGCTACTTGCCGCATTCTACACTGGCCACTGTAAACTGAAGAAGCACTTATATAACGTGGCCCTAGCTTCTTGCGCAATTTGCCGGTGCCGGTCAGTGTTTGCAATTGGGCTAGGTTGGTCGTTGTAACTTAGGAGAACGGATAATAGGCCTAAGGTGCAATCCTCATGTATTTATCTTATCTTTATTTCAAACTCAGTTTATACACGTACATATATATTATATACATACATATATACCTACAATCATATGTTCATGCTTGTGGGGCTTTCACGTTGAGGAATCTTCTCTAAATTGAGTACAACATTCTTTACTGCAGCTTAGCTGGGTTTAATTGATGTTTATGAGGTTTGCTTGCGACGTCATCTTCACTTAATTGTGGTAATACGACGCTGGAAACAATTACGCACCAGCGATTATGGTATTCGGCTGGTGGGGTTGGTGTTGGCGCTGCTGACGTTTTCTAACAAATTAACTCATTTACTTCATTTACGCCAGTTTACGGCACTTAAAGTACACATTGCCAGTTTTCTAATTAAGTTTTACATTTATCATTTGTTAAAAAAAAAAAACATTGCAACWAATTCTTGCTAGCTGTTTTGCTAACCCATAAGTCTGAAAAACAAGACTCTAATCGATTTTCTCTTCTTATTTACTTTCTAGTTTCCGCCATTGTTGAGTATGATTACGAGGCCAAGGAACCCGATGAGCTGGACTTAGTCAAAGGCGCGCTCATTCACAACATTAAACAGATGYCGGGCGGCTGGTGGGAAGGCACACTGCAATCCAACGGCAAAATCGGCATGTTTCCGGATAATTTCGTGCGGATTATTGATAACAGCGACGAAAATAAAATCACAATGAGGTTTGTATTCATACCATATACGTCGAAGAGCTGCCCTTTRGTGATAAGAGAGTTTTAATAATTATTAATAATGTTTTGGAATATATGCTGATAAGGGTGCTGTTGGGTGAAATGTGCATGTTTATACCCTGAACAGAGTAAACTAAGTTTGTCAAAAGGATTGTAAGATACAGAATCAAACGTCGGAGATCCTATGAAATATGTACTCGTATCGTAAAGATCGGAGGATGGAGTCATATGGGAGGTTAGAGCCATGTGTAGAATTTCACGTAAGTGAGAAAAGTTCTCTGAACGCCATTCACTTGGGAATGGCCAGAAATGATATTTTTACATATGGCTCAAGCAGCTCATKACTTCCGTTTGAAGGCGAAACTTCCCTCTCACTGTTGTGCGCTGGTCTTGGCACCCGCCACGTAAAAAATAAACCCAATGAATGTAAGAAACACGCCTTCCCCATTGTAAACTCTGCTATAATCGCGTTTGCGGTGTCTACGCCAATAAAGAATAATGATATTTATAAAGATCAGTTCCAGAGATCCATTACATTTATGTATATAAACGAAGCAGTCCCTCAGTTTTTGAAAAATGGCTCTGAAATTTTGCTTACATCCTTTTCTTCGATCTTTTCGAAACTTGATATGGATTATTGTCCAGAACAACGATACAATCACCGAAAAAATTGTTCAGATCGGACCTCTATAKCACTCAGTTGCCATACAAACTGAACGATCAAGTTCTGGTTTGGTTTTTTCTTGATTTGTAAAGGGTATTCTTGCTTGCGTTAGAAAAACTTAGTTTAAAATCTCCTAAACAAAAAAAAT
>NW_017537345.1:224867-242602 GCF_001853355.1 Bactrocera latifrons
TCATTGCAGAGAGAAGTCCGCAACAGCCAATCGTCGCTGCAAAGTTATCTTCAGCTACACACAAGTCAATGACGACGAGCTGTCGCTGGCCGTGGGTGATGTCATTGAATTCCTTGGGGAGGTTTGTACACTTACTTACCTAAAGCATACGCACATATGTATCTGTAAGCAGTCAGCTAGTCGGCAACTATGTAGCGCCAATAGCTGTTACCCAAACATTTGCGTCACTTTGACAGTTACGACTTGTGCAAAGCGAAAAAAATGTAAACAGGCGCAGAAGAATACACTATATCCATCCATTGTAGTTGTGGCTAGCATATATTTTACACAAACTCACGCTTACATATACATACATGTGTATGCTGCTCATTCATAGAATTTTCGCATTTTCCACATGATTTTCTCATATACTTTTCTTTATTACACACCATTTAGGTTGAGGAAGGCTGGTGGCGTGGACGTTTAAAAAGCAAAGTCGGCGTATTTCCATCAAATTTCGTTACCGTTATTGAGCCATCACCTATTTTTGCCAGTAAGCGACCAGCAGTCGGTCCTGGTGCTGCCACATCAATAGCTGCAAAATCAGCGTTGACCACAACAACAACAGCATCTGTAGAGAAGTCGACAGTCGGCGCCAGTAGTTCCATAACGTCAAGCGCAAGCACTGCAAACGCCACCAGTTCAACAACAACGAAGAAAATGAATCGCATTAGTTTTCACAGTTCCAAAGAGGATCTATTGAATAGCAGTAGTGTTAGTAGTAATTCCGGCGCGACAAGCACAAGTAATGCGGCTGTGGATGAGATTGCGCCATCGTTGCCACCGAAACCGCAACGGGAATACTGTCGCGTTGAGTTCCCGTATACGCCACAAAATGACGATGAGCTGGAGTTGAAAGTTGGCGAAATCATCACCATCATCAGCATGGAATTGCCGGATAAAGGCTGGTGGAAGGGTGAACTGCATGGCAAAGTTGGTGTATTTCCTGATAATTTCGTTAAACTRCTAGAAGGTATGTACGATTACTCTATGCAGTGTATGCTTGTCTACTTACTCCATATTCAAACTTCTCTGTGTGTTTATGACGCATCTCATTGTATAGTGAATATTTAAGTATGATTATGTGGTGCTGTAAATAGTAAAATTAAAGCAGRATTAACGTTGCGGTGATTTTACAAATATATTKGTGCAATGAAGGTGGTATAGGTATATGCAAGTTTTTTGTAATTTTAATTGGGAACCTCAAGTTAGCTGAGTTCCATGATATTTTGATTTTTTTCTGGTTAGGCAGCTAAAATGTTTAAATATTTTGTAATCCAAATTACAAYAAAAATACAAACACTATGCATAAATTTTTTTTGAAAATAATATAAATTTAGGAAATGGTCTATGTAAAAGGTGAATATTATTAATTTAAATAATTTGTTCAACTTTATTGTTATTTTAGTGAATAAAAATAGACCTTTTCGTTGTTTTTTCTACTACGATGCAGTAGTGTTGACATTATAAGATAAAGATTTTCTAGTGAAATAATATAAAAGCAAATTTTCATTGCACAATCTCGAATCACTCGATGTGCGGACTAAGAGGGATTTTGAAAATTCTGCACTAATTCTGAAATTAACAATCGCTTTTCTAACGATCACTATATGTACACTAAAATTTTTGAGGTTAAGAACATCCCATTGAAGGAAGTAGCCAATATTAATATATCAATAAAAGGTTTACCGTTACTTTTCTAATGATCGCTATATACTGAAAATGTTTAAGGTTATGCACATCTCATTAAATGAACTGCCCAATATTAATATATCATCCTTTATAAAAAAGTTCACCGCTGGTTTATCACACATAAACCCTTAYTCTGAACCCTTATTATGAATAATTATGATCTCTACTAGTACCTATACATACGAGGTGTGTTCGAAAAGTATCGCGAATTTTGTGTTTTCAAAAATTATTTATTTKTTCATGAATATCTATTTTGTCCCCTTCAAAGTAATCCCCATGAGATATTATACACTTGTGCCAACGGTTTTTCCAATCTTCGAAGCACTTCAAAAAATCATTTTTTTTTTTATCTTCTTCAGCTACTCCTTCGATGCCGTCTTTATCTCGTCAAGAGCAGCGTAACGTCGTCCTTTCATGGGCCTCTTCAGTTTAGGGAACAAGAAAAGGTCACAGGGGGCCAGATCTTGGGAAAACGATGGCTGCGGCATCATTAGTGTATTGTTTTTGGCTAAAAAGTCGCGCACAAGCAACGATGTGTGAGCAGGGGCGTTATCGTGGTGCAAAAGCCAAKTTTTGTCACATCTTCTCGGCCTTCTGAGAACATTTTGTACCGCCGATAAACGTTGCTTCGGTCCAAGGTAGCTTCTCCATATGCCACAGTCAACATTCGGAATGCATCCGCGCACTTAATTTCGTTTTTCACACAAAATTTGATACAGGTTCTTTACAGGTCCATTTTTTTGAATAGGTAAAAGTCGAAGACGATCCAAAACAACAACGATCAACAATTAAATGAACATTCAAAATGGCCGAGCTTGTCGGCATAAGTGAGAGACATGAGTACCAACATAACGCCACAAAAAATTCGAAATTCGAATATATGTAAAAATTCAAAATTCACGATACTTTTTGAACACACCTCGTATAAATAACTTCATAGTAAATTTTGCAATAATTTCTTTAAGCATACATACTTAGAATTCATAAATARCTCTCTGGTATTAAAATAAAACTAGCACTACTACAAATTGATTTTTTTTTTACTCATTTTTCAACAATTCGATATGCTAATAATCTTGACAATTTAAAATGTAAATGCACATTCTTCGATCATTAGGCAATCGTCAGACGGAATWCTTCTTTTTCAAAAAYACTTACYTATGTATGTATGTATGCATGTATTTATGTTACCATATATGGACTAAAGTATGTCTAAAGGGTCGTGAAAATATCAACACTTCATTTACACACATTCATTTACAGACACCCATACTCACCCAGCGCAACAAATTGCATTTAAAGCACGCGGGCACCGCACAGTGGTTCGTAAAACCATACATTTAGCTGCAATAAGAATTAACTGAGTTCATTGCACGATAGAAGTTAAAACATGATTGGCTTTGAGTGCAAAATTTCTTATCATATTTAACTCGTAAACATTTTATTAACAAGCAATATGAAACTTGTGCAGAAATAGCAATTAAAACAAGATTAGGTTTTTGATAGTATTCCATAGAAGTTTATAATACTTAAATGAAATTCCACAATTCCACAATTAAATAAAATTTTCGTAAAAATTGGGTGGCGAATAACTTTTGGTTCAACAAATTAAAATCTTGATTCTTAGAATACATTTTATGAAGATATTTTTCTTGCTTTTAATGTGGCAGTTTGTATGACAACTATATGATATAATGGTCCGGCCTGAACCATTTGTTTGTAGATTGTACCGTTGCTTTGGACAGTAATTCATGCAAAATTTCGTCAAGATATCTCGTTCAATAAAAATGTTTTCCATACAAGGACTTGATTTTGATTGATCGGTTTGTATGACAGCCATATGCTATAGTGATTCGATCTGAACAATTTCCTTGTAGATTGCATTATTGCCTTGGGTTATAACACAGCCCAAATTTCGTGAAGATATCTCGTTCAATAAAAATGTTTTCCATAGAAGGACTTGATTTTGATTGATCAGTTTGTATGACAGCCATATGCTATAGTGATTCGATCTGAACAATTTCCTGCTAGATTGCATTATTGCCTTGGGTTATAACACRGCCCAAATTTCGTGAAGATATCTTGACAAATGAAAAAGTTGCCCATGTAAGCGCTTGGCTCCGTTCGTTCAGTTTGTATGACAGCTACGTAAATGCTGTAGTGGTCCGACATCGGCGTTTCCCACAATTGAACAACTACTTAGAAAGAAAAGCATGTATGCAAAAGTTCAGATCGATATCTTAAAAATTGACGTACAGACCACTAAAAAAGTATACGCAACCGGGAAGGTTGTGGAAAACTATTTTATGGCAGATGATATTCATAAAAGTCTTAATATTTGTCCGTTGAAATATTTTCACATTTTATTACTTTTTATTCGAACCACTGTGCGACAGTCGACGATTGAACTTCGTTTTCATGAAAGTCATTAGGCAAGCGAATCGTATGCAAACAAACTGTTTGCGAAGAATTTACTTAAACGATCGTTGTTTTGGTGCAAGCGTGGAAGAACAGTTTTTTAATCATTGTTTTTTACACTTTAGTATGCACAATTGTGCTGCCATATTTTCTGTTTAGTCATTCGCGCAGAAATCATCTACCATCATTGGCAATTCATAATTCATGAACTTTACTTCATAAATATTTTGTGCGATATCAGCCTTTCATCCAATGAAAAGTAGATAGTATCACATCACATACACCCATATCCACAAAATTCTCTCTAATGGATATAAAATACTAATAAACACCACACAAATTCCTTTTCTTATACTCGCATTTTACAAACGTCTTAATACATGACACACATACATGCACACACCTGAATAACAAAATCAACCAAAATAACAACAATTGAATACATCTACAATGTATGTACGTAACTACTTGTTGTTGGCGATGTATTCTGCGATCAACGCATTTGGTGGTGGCGACGACCGGATAGTCGATGCAGTGCCGGAAAGATCATCCATTGAAATTTTAGGCTCGCGCATGGCCAACTTTATCAATACGTTCATTTGTATGTAAACGAGTTTTTCCATTGTGCGCGTTTAATTTTGTATGGCTACAGTATTAGATTTGTTATTGTTGACTTCGTTTGATTTCAATTATTTGGATTTCTTAAATAATTTTTTGTTTTTATGCTCTTGCAACATGTTGCTACAGAGTATAAKAGTTTAATTCAGCTAACGCTTGTACGTATCACCTAACACCAAGCGAGATAGTATAGAAATGATTAGGATGGCGAGACGAATTGACTCTCTGTCTGTCTGTCCGTCCGTGCAAGCTGTAACTTGAGTAAACATAGCGATATCTTGATGAGACTTTTTATTTGCGTTGATTGGCAAAAAAAAAAAAAGTACGAGTTCATTGATCGGCATAATTGGACCAAGTGTGTTTTTTAAGTGTCAAAACTAAGCCCTTAATTAAGATATAAAACTGTAGGACTTTTTCCTATCCGGTGTTAAAATTGAACGATGGGCGTGGTATTCGTGGTATTTGGTATTCTTTTTGATTCTTTCACGGTCCAGTACAGAAAAACAGACAAAATTAATATAACCGGATACAACTTTCATGAAAAATGTCTTTAGAGTATGCCAACTTCTGGCGAAAAATTGTCTAAATCCAACAAATACAGTTGAAGTCCCTACGTACCGAATACTTGGACCTCAGTACCTATAGTTGACTTTTTACCGAAATTATTGGTCAATGTGTCATATTTATAATTGAAATTCAGGGAGAATCCTTTCCTGATAGCAGTATGTCTGCGTGCTACAAATGAGTTGAATCGGTCCAATACTTTCCTTAGCTCCCATTATACCTTACATAAGGATTTTAGAACTTCCGGGTGACTTCATACCGCATATATAGGCAATATCTGATTTATCTTAATAAAAGTAAGAGAGCGTGTTTTCTTATAATTGTGAKAATGATTAAAATCGGTTGCGAAATTGCCTTAGACCCCATATAACGCCTTATGTTCCCTGGCTTCAAACCTTGCAAGTTGTAAGAGTATCAAATGTTCGGTTATAGCCGAAATTASCTCTTCCTTATTTGTTTCGATTTTGTTTTTAGTTGTTTTAAAGCAACTTTGCAAGTACAGTGAATTTCTGTATTATTAAGTCATATTTTGTTTAGCGAAGTTATCACCAATTAATTGCTCGAGTTGTATATAGCAAGCTGGTATTTTTCGTTTTATTCTTTTATTTTACTAGGTTCCTCWACGGCAGAAAAACAGAGCAGCGCAAAGTAGCTCTATATATTCGTAGTTATTGCTAGTACCTTAGAGATATAAATAAATTACTGCCTTGAATAAGTTTATTATTATTCGGGAGTTAATTTAGCTTATTCATAGTTTGTTAATTTATTGCTGTTATGCTTCAAGTTTGCTCTGCTAAATTAATTAAGCTTATACAAAAAAAAAAAAAAAAAATATACATATATATATATATTTGTAYGAATTAGTATATCATGTGCTGCTCTTATCATTGTATTTACATATTAGGTTGTCAAATATCTCCCTTCCGCCTTTTTACTCTTTATTCAATACTTTATAAAAAGTGTTACAGCGATCGGATTTAGTTACAATTTGTGCCGTTTGTTGAATTAAACCTCTGACCATGTGGGAGCAGCTCATAGTGYATGATTSCCTTCCAATCCCACCAAACACACAGCAAAACTTTCCTGGCCGTCAATCCCCCCTTGGCCACTGTTTGGGACGATTCACCGGGCTTCGATCACGACCGTTTTCGCTTGATATTTTCGTATGTGATCCATTTTTTGTCGCCTGTCACCATCCGCTTCAAAAATTGCTCGAATTCCTTCCGTTTCAGCAGCATATCGCAGGCGTTGGTTTGGTCCAGAAGTTTTTTTGCGCCAAATCATGTGGCACCTAAACATCAAGCTTTTGATGGTTTAAAATGGTTTGGTGACTAACTTCCATCTTCTGGGCGATGTCACGAGATGTCACATGCCGGTCTAACACGATGTTTTTCTTGATGGGCATTCATTATAGCGTTGTTTTGTAGGTTATGTCAAGACCTTTCAAAGATGTACACATGTTATGGCCAGATATGACCTCTGTAGCGCTTTATACATAGCCGCAAAATTCAAAACACATAAAGGCAGAAGGGAGATATTTGACAACCTAATGTAACATACCTGTATATTTGAYATAAAATATTTTAGTCAACCACAATTAGCAGCATCTTGCCCTAGATTACATTTACCCATCTMATGAAAAAATATACATTTATAAAAATTGAATAGATACTGTATATTATGAATGATTAATCGGTTTTGAAAACTATTATTTTAGTTCAAATTTGTTTAAAATGCGATTACCGTCATTTATGGGGTTGCATGGGTTTACAGATTTCACAAAAAAAAAAAAAAAAAAAAAATTCTATAATATTGTCCTAAATTTTCAAGTTGAGCCGAGTAATAGTTTCGGAGATACAGCATTGAGAACTTGTGCGCTCGAGGCTACCTTGGTTAAGAGCGCCTTTGTTGAGATACATTTCTTAAAGACTTGGACGAAGTATTTTTTACCCGAGGAAACCCATGCAACTCCTTATGTCAGTTAATATAATCGATACCATGCATTAAAATGGGTTTTAGCCAAATTCAATATTAAGTTATAAAACTTATTTCAATATAAAGAAGTCAGAATACTTATTCGTAAAAATGCAATGCATATTTATGCCTTCTAAGGGTTTTGCGAATGGTGAGCAAGTGAACGAGTTTTGTGCGACCTCTACTGGACGTCGTTTTTGAAAAAGGTTTAGGTTTTTTTGTACAAGTCTAGCGTTGACACRCTTTATACCCAAAACATTAACCAAGATATCCAGAGTCGATCCATAAAAGAGTCACTCAAATACAAACTTGTGTTCGTCAAAAAAAGCCTCTGCACAATATTTCTGCAACATTCTCAAAGTTTCCGTAGCCATAATTCCAATGGAAACTTTGAAAATTTGAAGTAAACTTCCTCAATTTTTTTCCAAGGCAAAATTTGGCAGACATATCCTAAACAAACGGTAATTGACATATGGAAATAAAACCTTTCGCCAACAAACAAAGGGCTGTAGAACATAGGAAAAAAATGTATTGATTTGGCAGTTCTTCTTCTTTTTTAGTGTAGGCATCGGTTATAGCCAGACGTTCTTCAGTTTCCCTGTTTAGGTGTAGCCAGGCCTTTGTCCACCTGGTCTTTCCAACGAAGTCGAGGCCTTCCTCATCCTCTGCTTTCGGCGGGTACTACAACGARTACTTTCAGAGCCAGATTCATTTGCTTCGCTTCCTTACCTAGCYCGAAGAAAGCAGAACTAACGGCGCGGTTGTTGAGGCCAATGATATCAACATCATCRGAGTACCAGCAGCTGTACACTCTTATAAAAGATTGTACTTATTTTTGAACTATTTTCTCCATCCGTAGAGTGAAGAAGTCGCACGATAGGGAGTCGCTGGTTTGGTATCGAACGGCTCTGAGAGGTCCTTCCCGATCCTAAAGGTGCTTTTGATATTGCTCAGCAAGCATAAAAGCAGCTTCTTTTCGTGCAGTTTTGAAATCGACGAAGAGGTATTGTGTGTCAATCCTCTTTTCAAGCGTTTTTTCTCAGATTTGCCTCATGAGGAATATCTTATATGCGATGCTGAGAAGGTTTATTCCACGGTAATTGGCGCCATATTTTACAACAAAGYTGGTGCATGCTCCTTAYCAGTTCTTCCCCGCTGTGTTTGAACATCTCGGCCAGCAATCCATCGGTTCTCACCGTTTTGTTGTTCTTCAGGCGGATAATTACTATTCGAACTTCTTCATGGCCGGGCAATGGAACGTCCGCTCTATCGTCATCGAATGGRGAATCGGGTTCACCATCTCCTATTGTTATGCTTTSATTGCCATTCAGCAGGTTGGAGCAGCGTTCCCTCCATAATTTCGGTATGCTGTGGGCATTAGGCACTAGAACACCTCTGGGGGTTCTACAAGAGTAGGCTCCGATCTTGAAACAGAAGGTTCGCCGCATCTTTTCGTYGAAATTTTATAGAATTTTCGAGTATTACCGACTTATCTCTTAATGTTTGGAACAGTTTGGGTGCGATTGTTTGAAAATTGTACGTTATTATTTTTGAAGTCGAAATTTTTACCAACCTTATTGAATTAGAAAACCAGCTTACGTATTTTCTTTATGTTTTTTGTTTTTTCATTATAATTTTGTTGTTTAATTTTTTTTTTTTATCAAGAGAATAGGCTTCCAATATTCCAAAAACATGTGTGTAGGTTGTATAAAATCGACTTACACCCATCCCAAGACGCTCCTATTATACATACTATACATATAYATACATATAATTTTGTGAATGTTTATCGATCGACGCAGTCGTTTGACATTTAAATGTGGCACCTCTGACTCAATGTTGCTGCAAGCAGATACGAGAATTCATTCGCTTCCCTGCCATAGACCACATTTTGTCTTAACCGAACAGCCAGACGGCTTACAGGTCACACCAAAGCCACAGCCAGACACAGACAGTTAGCTTGTCGTACAGTCCGTGGAGCTGCGCGCCTAAATTATCGCCAACATTATTGTCGCTTTGTTTACTTATTCTGCAGCTTGTCATTGTTTTGTTTATTWGTTTTCGTTTTATAGCTATTGCATTTACTTTTGTCGTTGCCAATTTGAGGTGGATATGTTTTTGCATTTTTGCATTTTTATATTGTTTTTGTTGTTGTCACAAAACGTTTGCAACGCTAGTACTGGTTCTGTTGTAGTTTCCAGCGCCCGACCACCATGCTGCCGTTCAGTTCATATTTTTATTAAAATCGTATGTTTATCCGTAATTTTGCATATATGTATGTATGTAYGTATATTAATTACAGCGTTTATTTTGAAGCTTACAATTTTCGYCGTTATCGTTGCAGTCACCGTCGTTGCAAACAAGAAACCAGTTAATAATGAAAATTGATTTTTTCCAAATCACAGTTAAAAATGTTTGTTGTTGTAGCTTCGTTATTCTCTCAGTGGTGCATTTACCGCTATACCGTCACACTCGTCTACTAAGTGTTATTTGGCTGATTTCGTTGGTGCAGAGTTTTGTTTGTCTCGAAATGCCCGACTTTTCACCCTGTTTGTTGATTTTGTTTTGCTTATTATTTGCCAATTTTSCTAACTTTTGTTTGCTTGTTGTTGTTCGAAAAAAAAAAAAATAACGAAACCGAAAGTTTATTTTCGCTATATGACTGTTTATTAAAAGTAATTTCATTAAGTTCTTCATTTAATTTTTTATGGAGCTGCTAAAAAGAAGAACTGTAATTTTTAACTGGTTTGATTTCAAATAAAATAAGATTTCCATGTAAGATGCGCCACCTTTAAGGTACCTAAACATTACATTACTTCATCCCGTAAGCGATATCCAAGCATACTTCCCAAAAAGGCGTCTGGAGGTGAGAAATATTTTTCTCCTTAAAATTTTTTCCCCTGCCTGCGTCAAATTCGAGTTTTATATCTTAAATTAGTGCGTAGTTATGGCAATTTATACATTTTCGGTTAATGGTGTTTTGTGGGTGTGGCAGTGGTCCGATTGCGCCCATCTACAATCTCGTWCCGTTTTTAGCCAATGCACGCGCTTACCAAGTTTCATCAAGATACATATCTCAATTTTACTCAAGTCTGGTGTAGGCACCGCTGACGCGGTTATAGCCGAGTTCTTCTTCTTAGGTCTTCGTCGTCTTCTGCTTCCACCGACGGGTACTGAATCGAAAACCTTCAAAGTTGGAGTGTTTTCCTCCATCCGGATAGGGCATAGCCAGCGGAGCCGTATGTCTCGTATAGTTCATCGCCGTTGCCAATGTGAAAAAGACCATAAATCTTCTGCAAAACTTTTCTCTCGAACACTCGTAAGGCCGACTCATCAGGTGTTGTCATTGTCTATGCCTCCAAACCTTATAGCGGGACGGGAATGATGAAAGGCTTGTAGAGTTTGKTCTTTATTCGTCGGGAGAGAACTTTGCTTTTTAATTGCCTCCTCAATGAAAAGTAGCTCCTGTTGGCAAAAGTTATTTTGCGTTGGAATTTGGAGGCTGCCATTGTTGGTTGTGTTGATACTGCTTCCAAGATGGACGAAATTRTCTACGATTTCAAAGTTATGACTGTCAACAGTGACGTGAGAGCCAAGGCGCGAATGCGACGACTGTTTGTTTAATGGCAAGAGATATTTCGGCTTGTTCTCGTTCACAATCATTCGCTTCATTGTCTAGTCTGGAGGAAGCAGAACAAACGGCGCGGTTGGGTATGTGCATATCTTCGCCAYAATAAGTTAGTGGTCCGAGTCGATGTTATGTATTTCCTCGCAGTCCTCGGAGCGTACGGACGTCAAAGACACTGGAGATGTGTCGTCCATCCATCTATCACAACATGATCGATCTGGTTTCGAACTTTTCGATACGGAGACAGCCAAGTAGCCTAATGAAGTTTCTTGTGTTGGCCCCTTTATATGTCCGCTGTAATAAATATCACAAGMACCTACTCGTCTCCGTCCTTGCCCGTACTTATTACATTTGCTGTGGTCGACATCAAAAGTCTTTCATCCGAGACTGTTGTTTCATTTTCATTGGAAGTGGTTTCTACGTGGCGGATCCCRAACCCAACTCACAACCTCGGTAGGTGAGGTTTAAAAAGCTTTATACACGTTTATAGAGTGAGCTGCTTGTTTCAACTCACTTGCAGTCGCACCTCTGGTGAACAGATGCTGCAATAAGACTTCCGCGAACCTTTAATCGGAGTAGCTCCTCYGAAGTTTCCTCTCGTTTTAGCCGTGACCCCAGGCTCCACACGAGTTGTCCACTGCATCTTACACAAGGGTCACTCACGTTTCCTGGATGATCGGTGAGGACGCAAGAGTTGGAATTGGGTATAGTCCTACAACTTTAAGTGCTTATCCAGRAGCATAATTATACACGCAAAATGTTGCAAGAGTATAAAAAACGGTTTCAAAATGTTGAAGCTAAAATCTGTTACCAGAAACTCGACCACCTCCCATCGATGGTGGTACATTTAAGAAGGCGTCAAGGGTGAGTTTTGAAAAAAAAAAAAMWAAAAWAAAATTCTYCAATATTCTTCATRCTTCACGAATTAGAAATAAAATAAAAAAGTTTAGTGTAAAATATGAGCGAGCACGTATGTAGATGACCTTTTAACTCTAGCCACCTTTAGGCATCGTAATGATATTCCACCCCAAATTCTGAAGCTCCGTTAAGATTGTATCTTCAGACCACGCTTACTATTTGGCTTGTATTTGAAATTGTGGCAYCGCAGCTGTACTTTATATTTCTTTCCAACGTACTAAAAACCGTTGAATGTGAAACCATGTGAATGGTCAGAAAAAGATTAACACAAATTAAGGCACATATTCATAAAATCTAAAACAACTGTTTTTGCTTACAATAGGTATTTTATTATTAGCAGTAAAAAAATACTACAGTTCAGCTTTGCAACTGTCTCTGCTAAAAATGAAGACCTAATTTCTATAAGTCTAAATTGCTAAAATTTCTCTCAAATTTAAAAATTTAAGAACAATTCTCTTAACAAGCTTACGTATGTATGCTTCCCCGATATCTACATCCATACTTATATGTACATATATGTGTGTGTGTAAGCAGTAGAGAATAATTAAGTCAGCGTAGGCTTCGCYACTGGCAGCTACGTCGACGTTAGCGCTTACTGCCTGATCTATTACCATGAGCATTGTAACAGGTTTTATGCCACGATATTTTTTCGAATTCTACTTCACACACGTTTTCTTGTTTACTTTTCGTGTCTGCATTATATTCAGCATTTTCTTTAGCCCACACCCTCATTTGCTGCGTTGTTATTTACGCTTTTGTTTTGTGCCGAAAATTCTTAACCGCTTAAAACTCACAAAACTAGTAGGAAACTAAAGTGAGTAAGATGACTAAGACATACACAATGAATTAAAAATAAGTAAGGAAGCGCTAAGGTCGAGTGAAACCGACAATTTTATACTCCCGCAATTTGCAAACCKCATACATTGACTTGTATACGACCATTTTACACATTTTCTCAGTGTATTTATTATCATTCGAAAAAAMATTCTTTGGCATTTATTTTTTGAAGATTATCTCTTTCAAATGTTGGCCGTGTTTACGTCTCAGATGGTCCATCCGTTTAGTCCAATTTTCGATGACTMGTTTGAGCATTTCGACAGGTAACTGGTGAATRACACTCGTTATGTTCTTCTCCAAGGCAAAAATCGAAGCGGCATTGTCCACTTAGACYTTAGACTTTAWATACGCCCACAGGAAAAAGTCTAACAGTGCGACATCACACRRTCTTGGTGGCCAATCGACCGCACAAAACGWTAAATTATCTGCTCACCGAARTGTTCTCTCAATAAATYCATTGATTGATGTGATGTGTGGGAAGTGGCGCCGAGAATACTAGCTTCCATTTAAGACATAAAATATTCGTCTCAAATGCGGTAATTTTTCTTAGTAACATACCCATTGAGGCAGAAAGGGGCCTCTCCGCTGAACAAAATTTGTCTCGAAAACGTCGGAGGCCATAGAGCGAATGTCTCTTTGGAAGGTTGAGTGGCTTCAGTTCTTGTACAAGCTGTATTTTGTACGCCTTCGACGTAAAATGCGTCAAATCGTTCCATACGTCAATCCGAGTATCTGCGAACGGTGCCGAATCGATTCTTTATGGTCTTTGTGTACACTCTCAGCTACGGCTGCTATATTATATTCAATGCGTGCTGGACGTGGTCTATTCGGTCGAATATTATCTAATAATTATTGCTGGGCCGCAAGATGGGTGATGGTGTTGCGAATAGTACGCTCAGGAGGCCGATTATGTTGGCCATAAGTTGAGCGAAACACATTCTTTATAGAACGCGAATTTTCGTAAACCATTTGTAAACTTTGTTCATAAGTCTTTCCATGTTAAAACGCCAAACAATACCTAACAAAAATAAACTTGACAGCTTGACAAGACTGACGCGCGAACTGTCAAAAAAAAAAAAACAAGCTATTGAAAAAAGTCCTCCACTTGGATCACCCGTTATATGTATACCTCTACTTGTATCACCAATTATATAAATAACTTCAATATATATATAACTTTAATATATAGTATATATATGTATATATAACTCCATATCTAGGTATCTCGATTAGGTTTAGGTGATACAAGAAAAGAAGAACCGTTAGGTGAACAAAACCATTGTACTCTCTGTTGCAAAAGATGCGAGTGCATAAAAATATGAGCGGATAAGAAAACGCTCAAATCGCCACGATAAAACGCTCAATAACAACATYATCAGCGCTACSCTCGAGTTTCTTACATCATCGGYTGGAGAGTGGTGGCTACTCGCAMGCTCGCTGGCTGGCTGACAGCTCAATGCTGGCCGCTAATGGATAACTTGCTCGCGCAACGAGCGTGACGTCCAACATGGCGATGGCTTAACGCTGCTGCCAACTATTATTGACTGTGGCTTAACGCTSCGCGCTTTGCCGACGTTACAAGCCAGCGTTTTTTGATTTATTCACGCTCTTCACAATGGGAAATTGAGTGTAACACTTTTGGTTTTCTTTCGATTGTTTATCACATAGTTTGCTTTGTTTTATTTGTTTATTAGTTAGTATTCTCGCCGCTCCACTGTGCGCTGGATTTGTTGGTCAGTTGTATTTGYATTTGCCAGCGCGTTTGTTTGGTCGCTCGATTTGTTTGGCTTGTTTGCCTTCTTTTTTTTATCCAAGTTTTGGCCTCTGATTTGTGCTAACGATAAATTTTTGATAGCGAACACGCATTTCTTGTAGTTAATGTCAGTAATTTTCACACCGAAGTGCGTTTGAAGTGGCAAAAACATAAAATTCGGTCTTTTAGTCAGTGCAAGCGCGTTCGGTATGCGTAGAGCCTAAGTTCATGCCACAGCGCTGCGGCCGCAAATATCTGTGGTAWKAAGTGTTAYTGCGTTTCACATTTTGTGTTCATTTCATTTGTCTTACTTTGCATGATTTTTGGTTTATTTCGTTTGTGTTGAGCGCCGCTGATTGCTTTGCCCTGATAGTGTTTGAAAAGTGTACTTAAAACGCYTTGGTATTTTAACTTAACAGCAACAATTAAAAATTAGTTTAAACGTTGAACTGAAACACCTGCTGCGCCGAAAATGTGAAATGGTAAAAGTGTAGCTGTCCGTACCCTGGCATGCCTAGACTCCAGTGGGGAGCGCAATATGCCTACTAATGGTGTWAGTGAAGTGCTTGTGGTCAGTTGGCTCCCTTTCAACAAAAAATGTTTCAATAAAGAACGCTTTGTGTTCATTGTTTTGTGGCTGAAATATAAAAAGGTTGCTGCATTAATTGTGAAAAAGTGTGTAATGAAATTTAAAGTTTTTTTTTATGCGGAAGAGCAACAAATGCGTGCCTTGTCCGTATAAATTTGGCGCGTCAGCAAAGTGTTGTCTATTACTACAATTGCAAACACAACATATTTGGTTTGATGGATGCGTGTGACTGCTTGTTATGCGGACATTCAGTCGGTCTTGTAACATAATATACAGTGGTGGTCATAAAAATGCGATGCCGTCAAAACAATTCATTTTCAGAATCGAGTTTCGTTCTCGCAAGAATACCTGTCATTGTGACTTTTAAATRTCTTGAAGAAAATAAAGGAGATGTTTCTTCACTTACTACAGAGTTTGTAGAGTTTGTGTCAAACTTGCTAAAAGACTTTCAATTTTACCTACTTAGATCTTTCAGAACTTGAACGTGAAGTGTCCATCGCGTCAACACCTTTCACATTCCTCGYAGTGCTTTGCGATGCCTACTGCCTCACCCACACCTTTCCAATTCCTCGCGGTATTGTGAGTAACCTACTGTCTCAACAATCTCATGAAAGTTCAGTCAATCTGCGCATATGAGATATTGGTCTTTTGTCTCGTTATCGTCTGTGGTAGACATTTTCGACGCACTTGCGAGTGACTTATAAAAAACCGAAGAGCGACCACCTTAATTTTATAGTCACCATCGAAGAAGAAGGGTCGCCAACATCTAAGCACTCTTTTATTCCATGACGCAGTTTTCCTTTCAAAAAACGATAATCGAAACTCCGAGCGTTAGTGCTCATCTTTTTATTGTTTTCCGCCATATGCGAGCGAAACAATAATAATAAGCGTCCGATTCGGCTAAAGTTTTGAAAGCGTCTACGAAAATGAACTGCACGAAATTTCTGATGTGGTAGTATCGCAATCGGATGCTGGTTCGCTTAGGTTAAAAGTTTGATTCAAAAATATATCCTACTTAAAAGAGGGAATGAAAATGCTGGTATTTAAACTAAGACTTCTTTGTTTYTCTATTTACACTAATATCAAGCTCACTATAGTCAAGCCCATTATGTTCTTTGGAGTCTTTTTGTGGTGGAGGGCTCTAGAAAAGGCCATACTTGCAAACTCGAGAGCGTTCAAAGGGCAACGTTCATCAGTATGTGTGGTGCACTAAGGTTCACTCCAACCATGGTACCTAATGGTACAATCATAGTACCCATAGACATCGTGGGAAGGTGTATGGCTGCGAAAGTTGCTATTAGACTCAGAGAATATGGGTTCGTAAATGAACACTCAGATATCCTCACACACTTTGACTTCATACCGGATGACTTGGATCGCCAAATCGAACTCTAGCGGCTTCTTCTCTGCCCATTTACCGACAAGGGAATTATACGTTGGACAAAGCCGTTGGAGGAAAGGGGATGTGAGCTTCTTTTACGGATGGGTCAAAGCTTGAGGGGAAGGTTGGTGAAGGCGTTTACTGTCAGAAGATCTCTATCAACTTCAGCTTCAGACATCCTGATTATAGCAGTATTTTCCCAGCCAAAGTTGCAGCCATTAAGGTAGCACTGGTAGCAGCAGATCTGTTCCGGCGTGCAACCTCTAGTAGTGCCCATTCACTCAGATAGCAGAGCGGCGATATTAGCCTTGAACTCATTACCAGTGCATTCAGGGTTGGTCGAGTAGTGTTTAATTCCGCTATCAATAATATCGACCGTCTTTGTGATAAGACTGGTATGGGTTCCAGGCCAAAGCGGAGTCGCAAGAAATTGCTAAACTGATGAGCTAGCAAGGAAAGGTACATTAAAACCGCTAACAGTAGAATGGAAGCTGGTCAGTTCTCTTGTGTTCTATTACTAGATAACTGGGCTGAGGTGGAAACAACTCAGCACTTCTTTCTTGACTTTACGGTGTTTGGGAGGTCAAGACTTAAATACTTTGGAGCGCATACCTTCAARCATCCCMCCGAACTGGCGGGAATGGAAATTAAACGCCYGTGCAAATTTGTATTGCSTACTAAGCGTTTTGCTAGTTTATAAGTTCGAACACAGGAGTTTTCTTTTCGACATTGGAACCTAACCTACACTAATATCATAACCAATGAAACTCTGAAGAAGTTTGTTTGTCATGGAAAATATATTGCTCTCTTCAAACAGTAGTGACTTATCGAACTGATACTTGTGTACTCGTATGAATTAAAATTGCATGAGTCCAACTTGTATGCCCACCACTGTGCACGGCTGAAGCCAGTTTGTCGCCAAAGTCTTTTGTTTCGATTTGATTGCACTGGACTTGCGTGTGATATCGGCACATACGAGTTACGTGTAGCCACATAGTGTTTCTATGTGTCCAAGTATAATATGCTGATAATATGTACATACATATATACATACATAGTATTCAAATGTGCGCACGATCAAGTGTGAGGTGTGTCGCGCCTACCTAATACAATATGATTTCATTTAATTTTTGCAACACAAGTTGTTCGGCGAGTTTTTATACATAATTTTTTGTATTACATATTAATAAAATTTAATAAAGTTCTCAGGCTATATATCTTTACTTTTTGTATATAATATTAAAAAATCAGGTTACAAATAATACTAAAAAGTTTTTGTTTTTAAGATAAATTTGTGGTTTTTTAATTGGTTTTGTCATAATTT